>NW_020205866.1:0-4912 GCF_001531365.2 Cynara cardunculus var. scolymus | reverse complement strand
AGTCTGAACAAAAAGGGTTCAGACTTTACACTATGTCCGGAAAAGAAGGAAGCAAAGTTTGTCTCTAAGTCTGAACAAAAAGGGTTCAGACTTTAGAATTCTAAGTATGGAAAAGAAGGAACAAGAATTATGCCTGTATGTCTGGGAAAAAGGGTTCATACTTCTAATTCTGGAAAAGAAGGAACCAGAGTTTATGCCTCTAAGTCTGGAAAAAAAGGCTTCATACTTCTAAGTCCCCAAAAGAAGAAACCAAAGTTTATGTCTGTCTAAACAAAAAGGGATCAGAGTTAATACTCCTACGTATGGAAAAGAAGGAGCCAAATTTTATGCCTGTAAGTCTCAACCAAAAAGGTTTAGAGTTCAGAATTATAAGTCTCGAAAAAAAGGAAACCAGAGTTTATGTCTCTAAGTCCAGACAAAATGGGTTCAAACTTCAAACTTCTATGTCTGGAAAAGAAGGAAGAGTTATGCCTGAATGTCTGGAAACAAAAGACTTTATACTTCTAAGTCTGCAAAAGAAGGAATAAGAGTTTATGCTTGTAAGTCTGAACAAAAAGGGTTCAAAGTTCAGGCTTCTATGTCTGGAAAAGAAGGAACCAGAGTTATACCTTTAAGTCTAGAAAAAAAGGGTTCATACTTCTAGCTCGCCTATACACAGCTCTGAAGTTTGAAGAGTTTTACTTCAGAGTAATTTCAAGAGTACTAGTTTTGTAATAAACTTATCTGGCTTCTGGATGGCTTTTCTTTTTCTTATTTATTTGAACCTTGGAAAAACATTCCAATCCATCATAAAGGAACCAGGGGGGCTATGGTTGATCTTCATGTTTAACTAGAAGGTMTTTGGATGTAACTGAAACTCAAAATTTTTAAGTATTTAACATTTTTTTGACCTAGAGGCTTTGGATAGACGAACCAGAGGTTGTGGTTGACTAGAGGGCCTTCAGTTGGCCTTGCTTTTGGTTGGTGAGTCCACCAGGGTTATGGTCCTTAAGGACCAGAGGAGCTTTGGTTTGTCTTGCTATGTATGATGCAACTTTACCATGGGGTCTTTTTCAAAGATATTGGTATTTGAATAACTCTAAACTCAAGATCTTCGGACTTCATTTTCATGATTTGACACATACGCTCTTCTAAGTTTAAATTTATTCTATTGATATGGTTTCATTTCAAAATTTAATTTTATTCTAGGGTTACCTTCATTTTAACTAATTATTTATATAGTTTCATTTTTAATTTCAAGTCTGTAGAGTCATTCTTATGAGTTATTCATTCAGAGTTGTACTTCAGAGTTATTTCTATAGTACAAGTCCGAAGTTAAAATAGTTGTCCATCAAAATAAACCATGTCACTTCTTAAGTTTTGGGATTTTAAGAGATTGTGTTGCCGACCCTTTCATTGCATCATTGGCATCACAGACTTCATCAACATCAAGTTTCTGATAAACACTTTTAAACTTAAAAAGACAATTCGACAAAAAAAAAACAGTAAACTTAAAAAGTAAAACAGTTTTCCATCATCATAACACAATGACCCCATTCCAATTATTTGATCAACTCCACCAAGCTACTCATCTCCTTCTCCAAAGGAGATTTCTCATTAACTGTTTTGGGGCTAGCAAGACATACATAATTACCTACTCATAATTATAAATTTACTAATATAATCCCAATAAAACAGCACACAAAGTATATAACAAAATAATCCTAACATTAATGAAATTGATGTTCAATACACAATGCACCTAAAATAAATTCGATAAAGAAAACAATAAAAATAGTTGTCCATCATAATAAACCATGTCACTTCTCAAGTTTAAAAAAATTAAGAGATTTTGTTGCCGACCCTTTCATTGCATCATCGACATCACATACTTCATCAACCTCAAGTTCCAGATCAACATCGTTTTCTCATACATTTTTTCCTTCTGATTCCAGACTATCTGTTGTGCTCTTATCAACATCAGATGGAACTGCATTCTCACCCGTACATGAAACAACATCCTTCAAATAAGATAACAGTGGCATATATTATTTTAAGAAGTACTTAATAATGAATAAATTTAAAAACTACACTAAATTGCTTAGCAAAGGCATCCCACAATATAACATGGAGTGTAAGCCCCCTAAATAAACTGTAACAAAGAAATTACTAAAAATATGAATATTATTGTTAGTCTATTAAAATAAAAATACTAACTCCAAGTCATGTATCTCAATCTGCATTCGTGTCTTCGCTTTTCCATTGTCATCTAGAAGATTGACCATTGTCTTACAGGCTACAACCTCACCAATCACCTCTATATATTGAATAAAAAATAATATGGAGAAGTCTAATATGAATCATAGCATATAATAAATTTTATTTAAAATATATTGTAAGATTGAATTAATTAAATTGACTAACCAATTGCTGCATGTTTTGAAATCATCTTTGATATCACATTTTGAAAGTTGACAAATGAAAAATCAAATACGGAACCATTAAAATCCAGGAAATCTGTAACCGAAGTTTTGTAATACAAACCTAACTTATTTGTATCATGAATTAACTTGTATTTGGAGGCATGTCGATCAATTGTAGGATTTTTGATGAATATGGCACCCATTTGTGTAAAACATTGGCATGGATTTTAGTGCCCTATAAACATGAGTATGGAATAGGACTAAATACCAATAATACAAAAATATTACCAATCAAAGCTAATAAGAAAATATGATGAATACAGTACTAAAGATTCGAATAAAAGTTACAATTTACCTCCTCATCCATTAATATCATCTCGGTGGAATATATTTGTTCAGGATTTTTAAACACTAGTTGATTCCATAGTCGAATTATTCCAACCTTTACAGTAAAATCATCCTTTTGTATGTCAAGATCTTTAATCAGAGTAGTATTCTTTCCATCCGTTATTCCATTATTCCATAAAACACAAAACATTAATTAATTAATCATAAGTGAGAAGTTATATACTGGACGAAAACTATTATACCTTACAACAGATAAATAGCTCCAGTTGGTTATTGCCTTTTGAAGTTAAGAATTGTTCCCAATCTGAGTGATGAAGAGTACGAAATTCAACAAAAATTTAAAGCGATGGGTGATGAGAAAAGAAAAGGAATTTGAATTCAAACTTTAAACTAAATCGCAATTTTATTGGGATTGCAATAAAAAATGGATAAAATTTTAAATTTGAATTTAGAAATAAATTGAATTTAAACTTAGAAGTAAATCCAAATATTAATCAATTAATCATATGTGAGAAATTATATACAATATGAAAATTATTATACCTTACACCAGATAAACAGCTCCTGTTGATTTTTGCCGATTTTATTGGGATTACATTAGGAAATGGATAATTGTTTAGCTTAGAACTCATTCATTATATA
Source organism: Cynara cardunculus var. scolymus (assembly GCF_001531365.2). Classification (NCBI taxonomy): domain Eukaryota; kingdom Viridiplantae; phylum Streptophyta; class Magnoliopsida; order Asterales; family Asteraceae; genus Cynara; species Cynara cardunculus. The sequence continues at coordinate 1,520 of NW_020205866.1, read as the reverse complement.
GATAGTTCAATTTTTAATAACAGCAATTGATTCATTAATTCACTGAACCGATGTAAACAGATTGGGCTACATTTTTTATTACTCAATAACATATTAATACCTAAACCCAAAACCCTAAACTACATCAAGGGATAAATAACTCTGAAATGTAACTCTGAAGCACATGAGCTCTGAGTGTCTTCTAAGTCTGGAAATTCTCTCCGAACTGTAACATTGAATAACAACAGTTCACAGTTGTATTCTACGTCAGGAAAATAACTTTGCAAAAAAAATTCTGAGAACAAATCTGAAACACGGTTCAAAGTTGTCTTCTAACTCTGGAAAAATAACTCTCACAATAACTCTGAATCATAAGAGTATATAGTTGTCTTCTAAGGATGGAAATTCTATCCAAAATGTAACTCCAAAGAGCTACAGTTCAGAGTTGTCTTCTAAGTCTGGAAAATAAGTCTGAGAATAAGTCTGAAGCACACGTGTTCAGAGTTGTTTTCTAAGTTTGAAAAATAACTACACATTGTAACTATTGAACAACAAATCATAATTGTCTATTAAGTCGGGGAAAAACTCTGACAATAACTCTCAATCACAAGAGTAAACAGTTGTGTTCTAAGGCTGCAAATTCTCTCCAAAATGTAATCTGAAGGACTACAGTTCAGAGTTTTGTTCTATGTTGGGAAATTAACTCTAAATGGTAACTATAAAGCACAAAAGTACAGAGTTGTCTTCTAACTCTGGAAAATAAATCTGAGAATAATTCTGAGAATAACTCTGAAGCACAATAGTTTAGAGTTGTCTTCTAAATCTGGAAATTAACTCCATATTGTAACTCTGGAAAATAACAGATCAGTATTGTCTTATAATTCTGGGAAAAAAACTTTGACAATAACTCTAAATCACATGAGTAAACAGTTGTCTTCTAAGGCTGAAAATGTTATCCAAAATGTAACTCGGAAGGACAACATGTCAGAGTTTTGTTATATGTTTGGAAATTAACTCCAAATGCTAACTCTGAAGCACAAGAGTATCTATACTACATATATAACCATTTAAGACAAAGTCTTAAATACAAGTTATTAAGCATAAGTTACAATAGTTTTATGCATCAAATTCAAAAAATTCTTAATTACCAAATATTATGCATAAGGTACAAGTTTTTCATGCAAGGTTTTTAAACCCACAACTCCAAAACCTAATTGGAAGCTTTCAAACGTGCTTTCTCCCTTACTGGATCCTGCACATTCTTATTTCAGTATGCACTCAAACAAATTTGGGTATAATACAGATGCTTTCTTCCTTGACTCACCTCGAACAACTTAACCGTGTGGTTTTGATGTATCACCTCGAACAGATGTTCGATTTGCTTTCTTCTCCACAGTCTTCGAAAACAATTTCATGTATTAAACCGATTTGATGTATCACAACCTAATCAATACATATAACTCCCTCCTCCCTGATGTTTTAATTTCACAGGTTCTTCAAAACCCTAGAGATTTCCATTTCAATTTTAATTTGAAGGTATG
>NW_020205865.1:0-4919 GCF_001531365.2 Cynara cardunculus var. scolymus | reverse complement strand
CTTTGACCGATTTAAAACAATTCGGACAATACATCGTCCAACCTTTGACCGATTTAAAAAAATCCGGACAAGCTTTGTCCAGATAAAACCATAAGCAAAATCCTTTGATTTCATTCCAATAATAAACAAGATTTATATAAAACCAGTAAAAGTTTTATGCAAAAGAGTTTAGAAATTACTCACCTTAACAAGCTTTTGAAATCAAATACTTTAAATCAACTTGAATCTCCAGACAAGAAATAATCCGGTCAACCTCTCTTTTCTTTTAAATCACACAACTTAACAAAAGCAAGAAGAGAAAATATGGAGGCTCAACCTCCCTTTTTATACTTTCCAAAACATGAAAGGCGACTAACTCACATACCCACATGCATGCATACAAACACCATGCATATATGATTATATAAATATATACACACCCATTTCAAGCACATATACCATGTATATATATATATATATATATATATATATACTTCCACATATGTACATATTCTCATACACATAATCACATTATGCACATAATTTTCACATACAAGCATGATCAAATGTATCAATTTATCATGCTATCATGTAATCATTTAATCAGATAATCACATATTAATTACCTTAGGTGATAACCAGGATCCGGTTATCACAGAAGAGGCTAAAGGTTTTGTTGTAGTCAAGACTAGGTCTTTGGTAGAATCATGTAGCAACTAGATAAGCTTTATAATGATCAATAGAACCATCGGGTTTATATTGGGTACAAAAAACTATTTACATCCAATAAGGTTTTGAGATGGAGAAGACGGAACAAGATTCCATGTGTGATTTTTGAGTAAAATTTTGTACTCATCTTGCATAGCTTCACGTCATACCATATTTTTCAATGTTTGTGTTATAGTGGTAGGCTCAATGGAAATGGGTTGGAAAGAAACATGGAGATTCATTTTATCAATAGGCTTATGAATGTTATTTTGATGTCTTGTGATGGGAGGTCGTAGTCGGCGAGGAGATGGAGGATTAGGAGGTGATGAGAGAGTAGAAGAAAGCTAAGGTGTCGTGGAGGGAGAATTAGTGGCATTAAACGGGGAAATAAAAGGTGTAGATGTATCTTGTAGAGGTTGTATGGGTAATGTAGCGAGTAAGATGAGAAGTTGGATAGCACAACCATTATTTCGCATTATCAGATATGAGTGGAGATGCGGTAGAGGATGAGGTGGAGAATGGAAACTGTTGTTAGATGTGCGATCAAGGCAATAATAAGCATTTTGAGTGGCCGAATATCCAACAAAAATACAAGGACAGGAGGTATGATCAAGTTTATATGTGGTATAGGGGCGAAGCCAAGGATAGCAAAAACACCCAAAACTATGCAATTTAAAATAGTTAGGTGTCTGACCATGAAGTTTTGGATAGGGAGATTGAATATTAATTGTAGCAATTGGCATATGATTTACGAGGTAACAAGAAGAAGCAAAAGCTAAGGACCAATATTTACATGGCATAGACGAATGAGTGAGAAGAGAAAGACGAGTTTCAACAATGTGACGATGACGCCACTCAGAGTAGCCATTGTGCTCATGCGTATGAGGCAGAGAAGTTAGGTGAGTGATGCCATGAGATTCAATAGTAGGATGTAAACAAATATATTCACCACCATTATCACTAAAGATAGTAACAATGGATCATTTGAAGAAATTTTCAACTTTGAGTCTGAATTTAATAAAATGGTAGTGGACCCATTTTTGTGTTTGAGTGGATAAAACCACACATATTTGGAATAATGGTCAACAAATATTATGTAGTGCTAGTGTTCAACATCGCGCGTTAGACGATGATACAAATTTATCTAAAAACAATGTGACATTTGGTTTTAATGAACATTTTAAATAAATGGACAAAGTTAGATAACCAAAATCACATTTTAATTCAAAAAATTTAACTACTCAAATCTTATTATACAATTCAAACCTCTACTATCTTCCTTTTTATTCATAAATATTCAATTAAAATTTATTTTTTTATCAATTTTTTCGCAAGATATGAATCGAATGCATATTTTAGCCAAGTAACCATTTTAATTTTCAAATGTGTATCTTCTCCTTTTATATATTCATAATCATTCTCCAATCTCTTATGTGATCGATAATGTGATGTAACATAAACAATACCACAATTCAAATATCATAATATATTTCATACATCTACTATTTTTCTTTTATATATATAATGACCTTCAATGTGTCATTTCCCCCATCGATATGAATACAAAAACAACACCACAATTGAATATTTTTAATACTTAAGTCCCATAATACTACTTCATTCCCTACAATCTTCATCTTATATGTATACATATATAGATTTAGATCTTTAGAAAGAAGGATCCCTCCAAAAAGTACGTTATAAACTAGTTTACACTATAAATATTTGTCAACATTATGCCATTTTTGTGTTTAATTAAATAATGTTTGTGCGTGTGTGTGTGTGTATATATATATATATATATATATTCTTTCTGCAAAAAGAGGGTCGGTCAAAAATTAAATTCTAGCCAACTAATTTTTCAAAGAAATAGATACTCTTTTAATATACCATATATATTGTGTACTCAATCATCTTCTCATAATTGTAAGCTAACAAAAATCAAACCACAATTCAAAAAAAATACTTAAAATCTTATAATATTATTTCATATGTCAATTTAACAAAAAGAAATTGTAAAAGGATGTTGGCAAAAGATAACCAAAATCACATCACACTTTAAGATTTTTAAAATACTTAAATCTAAAAAAGATTTTTTTTTTCTATATGGTTAAGATTTTTTTGCTAAAAGAGGGTTGGCAAAAATGAGTCAACCCATGAGCTTAAAGGGTTGGTCAAAATTAGACAACAACGTGAGTTTAAAGGATCGGTTAAGAGGAGCAAACCCAATGAGTTGCCGCAAAGACATCTCAATCTCTCTTCATATAACCACGATTCATCGTAAATCTTTCATATCTCCATTAATGTGGGATATACATAACTCAACCACAATTCAAGAAATGAAGTATACTCACTCCTTAAGATGTCACCTTTTTCATTGTAAGTTTTACTCTAAGATATAAAGATAAAGATTGGTTTTCCCATTTGGTTGGCTTTATTTCAGCCATGGTTTTTTATTACTATAATTTTCATTGTCTAGATGGAAATGGTTTTGATTTCAACCATAGCTATATATTTGAAACACATCTTTCATACTTTTGTATACATGTAGAAAAAAAATTCATAATTATAAGTTTTACCATTTGATTGGCTTTGATAGATTTCAATCACGGTTTTTCGTAAATGTATTTTTATTGTTTGGTTGGAATTGGTTCTGATTCCAACCTACGACTATAGATTTCAAAGACATATTTCTTTTCCAATATACCAAAATGCACTACATTTCAAAATTTGAAAATATTCATGTCTTGTAATACCACCATACAATACTTGGCTGCTCTTTTAATAAGATTTGTTTTATATAATAAACGTTGTTTTGCAAAAATTAGGCCATAAAAATAAGACAACCATATGAGTCAAACCCTATTAATTGACACAATTGTCATCCCATCCTTCATTTTTATACATATCTCTTTATTTCATTCTTTCAATTTCTCACCAAGTGAGATATCTAAAGTTTAACAGCGGTTCACTATTTGAGAATACTCCAGACATTTCTAGATTCAATCAATCATACACATTAACATCAAGATCATGAATTCAACAATGGCAGATTATAGAGTAGAAAGAGAGAATATTCTTCAAAGGTTTCTTTGTATTGGATGCTTCAAAGATTACAATCAAAGTTAGGTTACCAAGTTCTCTAAGATCTAAAGATCACAAAAGATACCAACCTATTTATACAAGGATAATACAATGGAATAAAAATCTTGAATACAACATTTTAAGCACAAAGCATTGAATCCAACAACTCCATTCTTATAATGTCATCTTAATACCTCCTTGTTCTTCATTTGATATCACTTGATTGTTTGTATGGTTTCTTTTAATATACATAAAAATAAAGGAGTCAACCTCATGAGTTGCCACAAAAACATCTCAAATCTCCCTTTCAAATATCCACCATTTATTGTAAAAAAATTCATATCTCCATCAATGTGGGATATAAAAACTCAACCACAATTCAAGAAATAAAAAATTCTCACCTCTTTTCCAATCTATCATTTTCCTACCAACGTGGAATAATCAAAACACACTACAATCAAAATTTGAAAATATTCAATGCCACCTTACAATACTTGGTTGTTCTTTTAATAAGATTTGTTTTATATTATAAACATTGTTTTGCAAAAAGAAGGCCATAAAAATAAGACAACCCTATGAGTCAAACCCCATTAGTTGACAGAATTGTCATCCCATCGTTCATTCTTATACATATCTCTTTATTCCATTCTTTCAACTTCTCACTAATTGAGATATCAAAAGCTCAACAACAGTTCACTATTTGAGAATACTGTGTTCTTATAATGTCAGCTCAATACCTCTTTATTCTTCATTTGATGTCACTTGGTTGTTTGTGTGGTTTATTTTAATATACATAAAAATAAAGTTCTTTTTTATTTTATATGGTTTTTTTTTTTTGCTAAAATGAGGTTGGCCAAAATGAGCAAACTTATGAGTTCGGAGGGTCGGCCAAAAGGAGCCAACAACGTGGGTTTAGAGGATTGACCAAAATGAGCCAACCTCATGAGTTGCCACAAAAGCATCTCAAATTTCCCTTTAAAATATCCACCATTAATTGTAAATATTTCATATCTCCAACAACGTGAGATACACAAACTCATCCACAATTCAAGAAAATGAAGAATACTCACTTCTTAGGATGTCACGTCATTCTTTGTGGGTTTTACTTAAATATATATAAGATTTTAAGGGTATGTCAAAAATTATAT
>NW_020205864.1:0-4919 GCF_001531365.2 Cynara cardunculus var. scolymus | reverse complement strand
ATATAATTTTTGACATACCCTTAAAATCTTATATATATTTAAGTAAAACCCACAAAGAATGACGTGACATCCTAAGAAGTGAGTATTCTTCATTTTCTTGAATTGTGGATGAGTTTGTGTATCTCACGTTGTTGGAGATATGAAATATTTACAATTAATGGTGGATATTTTAAAGGGAAATTTGAGATGCTTTTGTGGCAACTCATGAGGTTGGCTCATTTTGGTCAATCCTCTAAACCCACGTTGTTGGCTCCTTTTGGCCGACCCTCCGAACTCATAAGTTTGCTCATTTTGGCCAACCTCATTTTAGCAAAAAAAAAAAACCATATAAAATAAAAAAGAACTTTATTTTTATGTATATTAAAATAAACCACACAAACAACCAAGTGACATCAAATGAAGAATAAAGAGGTATTGAGCTGACATTATAAGAACACAGTATTCTCAAATAGTGAACTGTTGTTGAGCTTTTGATATCTCAATTAGTGAGAAGTTGAAAGAATGGAATAAAGAGATATGTATAAGAATGAACGATGGGATGACAATTCTGTCAACTAATGGGGTTTGACTCATAGGGTTGTCTTATTTTTATGGCCTTCTTTTTGCAAAACAATGTTTATAATATAAAACAAATCTTATTAAAAGAACAACCAAGTATTGTAAGGTGGCATTGAATATTTTCAAATTTTGATTGTAGTGTGTTTTGATTATTCCACGTTGGTAGGAAAATGATAGATTGGAAAAGAGGTGAGAATTTTTTATTTCTTGAATTGTGGTTGAGTTTTTATATCCCACATTGATGGAGATATGAATTTTTTTACAATAAATGGTGGATATTTGAAAGGGAGATTTGAGATGTTTTTGTGGCAACTCATGAGGTTGACTCCTTTATTTTTATGTATATTAAAAGAAACCATACAAACAATCAAGTGATATCAAATGAAGAACAAGGAGGTATTAAGATGACATTATAAGAATGGAGTTGTTGGATTCAATGCTTTGTGCTTAAAATGTTGTATTCAAGATTTTTATTCCATTGTATTATCCTTGTATAAATAGGTTGGTATCTTTTGTGATCTTTAGATCTTAGAGAACTTGGTAACCTAACTTTGATTGTAATCTTTGAAGCATCCAATACAAAGAAACCTTTGAAGAATATTCTCTCTTTCTACTCTATAATCTGCCATTGTTGAATTCATGATCTTGATGTTAATGTGTATGATTGATTGAATCTAGAAATGTCTGGAGTATTCTCAAATAGTGAACCGCTGTTAAACTTTAGATATCTCACTTGGTGAGAAATTGAAAGAATGAAATAAAGAGATATGTATAAAAATGAAGGATGGGATGACAATTGTGTCAATTAATAGGGTTTGACTCATATGGTTGTCTTATTTTTATGGCCTAATTTTTGCAAAACAACGTTTATTATATAAAACAAATCTTATTAAAAGAGCAGCCAAGTATTGTATGGTGGTATTACAAGACATGAATATTTTCAAATTTTGAAATGTAGTGCATTTTGGTATATTGGAAAAGAAATATGTCTTTGAAATCTATAGTCGTAGGTTGGAATCAGAACCAATTCCAACCAAACAATAAAAATACATTTACGAAAAACCGTGATTGAAATCTATCAAAGCCAATCAAATGGTAAAACTTATAATTATGAATTTTTTTTCTACATGTATACAAAAGTATGAAAGATGTGTTTCAAATATATAGCTATGGTTGAAATCAAAACCATTTCCATCTAGACAATGAAAATTATAGTAATAAAAAACCATGGCTGAAATAAAGCCAACCAAATGGGAAAACCAATCTTTATCTTTATATCTTAGAGTAAAACTTACAATGAAAAAGGTGACATCTTAAGGAGTGAGTATACTTCATTTCTTGAATTGTGGTTGAGTTATGTATATCCCACATTAATGGAGATATGAAAGATTTACGATGAATCGTGGTTATATGAAGAGAGATTGAGATGTCTTTGCGGCAACTCATTGGGTTTGCTCCTCTTAACCGATCCTTTAAACTCACGTTGTTGTCTAATTTTGACCAACCCTTTAAGCTCATGGGTTGACTCATTTTTGCCAACCCTCTTTTAGCAAAAAAATCTTAACCATATAGAAAAAAAAAATCTTTTTTAGATTTAAGTATTTTAAAAATCTTAAAGTGTGATGTGATTTTGGTTATCTTTTGCCAACATCCTTTTACAATTTCTTTTTGTTAAATTGACATATGAAATAATATTATAAGATTTTAAGTATTTTTTTTGAATTGTGGTTTGATTTTTGTTAGCTTACAATTATGAGAAGATGATTGAGTACACAATATATATGGTATATTAAAAGAGTATCTATTTCTTTGAAAAATTAGTTGGCTAGAATTTAATTTTTGACCGACCCTCTTTTTGCAGAAAGAATATATATATATATATATATATACACACACACACACGCACAAACATTATTTAATTAAACACAAAAATGGCATAATGTTGACAAATATTTATAGTGTAAACTAGTTTATAACGTACTTTTTGGAGGGATCCTTCTTTCTAAAGATCTAAATCTATATATGTATACATATAAGATGAAGATTGTAGGGAATGAAGTAGTATTATGGGACTTAAGTATTAAAAATATTCAATTGTGGTGTTGTTTTTGTATTCATATCGATGGGGGAAATGACACATTGAAGGTCATTATATATATAAAAGAAAAATAGTAGATGTATGAAATATATTATGATATTTGAATTGTGGTATTGTTTATGTTACATCACATTATCGATCACATAAGAGATTGGAGAATGATTATGAATATATAAAAGGAGAAGATACACATTTGAAAATTAAAATGGTTACTTGGCTAAAATATGCATTCGATTCATATCTTGCGAAAAAATTGATAAAAAAATAAATTTTAATTGAATATTTATGAATAAAAAGGAAGATAGTAGAGGTTTGAATTGTATAATAAGATTTGAGTAGTTAAATTTTTTGAATTAAAATGTGATTTTGGTTATCTAACTTTGTCCATTTATTTAAAATGTTCATTAAAACCAAATGTCACATTGTTTTTAGATAAATTTGTATCATCGTCTAACGCGCGATGTTGAACACTAGCACTACATAATATTTGTTGACCATTATTCCAAATATGTGTGGTTTTATCCACTCAAACACAAAAATGGGTCCACTACCATTTTATTAAATTCAGACTCAAAGTTGAAAATTTCTTCAAATGATCCATTGTTACTATCTTTAGTGATAATGGTGGTGAATATATTTGTTTACATCCTACTATTGAATCTCATGGCATCACTCACCTAACTTCTCTGCCTCATACGCATGAGCACAATGGCTACTCTGAGTGGCGTCATCGTCACATTGTTGAAACTCGTCTTTCTCTTCTCACTCATTCGTCTATGCCATGTAAATATTGGTCCTTAGCTTTTGCTTCTTCTTGTTACCTCGTAAATCATATGCCAATTGCTACAATTAATATTCAATCTCCCTATCCAAAACTTCATGGTCAGACACCTAACTATTTTAAATTGCATAGTTTTGGGTGTTTTTGCTATCCTTGGCTTCGCCCCTATACCACATATAAACTTGATCATACCTCCTGTCCTTGTATTTTTGTTGGATATTCGGCCACTCAAAATGCTTATTATTGCCTTGATCGCACATCTAACAACAGTTTCCATTCTCCACCTCATCCTCTACCGCATCTCCACTCATATCTGATAATGCGAAATAATGGTTGTGCTATCCAACTTCTCATCTTACTCGCTACATTACCCATACAACCTCTACAAGATACATCTACACCTTTTATTTCCCCGTTTAATGCCACTAATTCTCCCTCCACGACACCTTAGCTTTCTTCTACTCTCTCATCACCTCCTAATCCTCCATCTCCTCGCCGACTACGACCTCCCATCACAAGACATCAAAATAACATTCATAAGCCTATTGATAAAATGAATCTCCATGTTTCTTTCCAACCCATTTCCATTGAGCCTACCACTATAACACAAACATTGAAAAATATGGTATGACGTGAAGCTATGCAAGATGAGTACAAAATTTTACTCAAAAATCACACATGGAATCTTGTTCCGTCTTCTCCATCTCAAAACCTTATTGGATGTAAATAGTTTTTTGTACCCAATATAAACCCGATGGTTCTATTGATCATTATAAAGCTTATCTAGTTGCTACATGATTCTACCAAAGACCTAGTCTTGACTACAACAAAACCTTTAGCCTCTTCTGTGATAACCGGATCCTGGTTATCACCTAAGGTAATTAATATGTGATTATCTGATTAAATGATTACATGATAGCATGATAAATTGATACATTTGATCATGCTTGTATGTGAAAATTATGTGCATAATGTGATTATGTGTATGAGAATATGTACATATGTGGAAGTATATATATATATATATATATATATATATACATGGTATATGTGCTTGAAATGGGTGTGTATATATTTATATAATCATATATGCATGGTGTTTGTATGCATGCATGTGGGTATGTGAGTTAGTCGCCTTTCATGTTTTGGAAAGTATAAAAAGGGAGGTTGAGCCTCCATATTTTCTCTTCTTGCTTTTGTTAAGTTGTGTGATTTAAAAGAAAAGAGAGGTTGACCGGATTATTTCTTGTCTGGAGATTCAAGTTGATTTAAAGTATTTGATTTCAAAAGCTTGTTAAGGTGAGTAATTTCTAAACTCTTTTGCATAAAACTTTTACTGGTTTTATATAAATCTTGTTTATTATTGGAATGAAATCAAAGGATTTTGCTTATGGTTTTATCTGGACAAAGCTTGTCCGGATTTTTTTAAATCGGTCAAAGGTTGGACGATGTATTGTCCGAATTGTTTTAAATCGGTCAAAG
>NW_020205863.1:3097-4436 GCF_001531365.2 Cynara cardunculus var. scolymus | reverse complement strand
GAAGGAAAGACAACCTCCAAAAAGTTCAGAACAAAGGCAGCAGCTAATTGCAGCCTCGCCTTTTATGAAGAAGGATTATTACCTGCTTCAGACGAAATTCTTCCCAGACCTAAAGAAATAAAGGCCAAAGAAGAACACAACAACCAGAGGTTTTCCATACCAATGGTTCTCACTAAAGAAGAAAGTCAACCTCTGACTTTTCAAAACTTTAGAGATATCTGGAACAAAGCAAGAGCAGCGTGTCCAGAAAACTTCATATCCGAGAAATTTTACACCACGGATAGGAAGACGAAAAGTCTGTACAACTTCATTGAAGGATCAGATGCTACACTAATCTACCTAGCATTCAAGGCCGGATTAGTTCAATGTATCTACCCAAGCAGCAATCTGCAAGAACTCCAGCAGTTTCCGCGACAAATGGTAGAATCAATGACATCTGTCTTTCAGTAGAATAAATTCTGCTGAACCCTTGTTTTCCATCGTCTTCGACGATCTTGTTTACCATTTCCTGTGATGTTAGTTCATAGAAAATATGTAAAGTTTTTATTATCTGTTCCAGAAAAATTACTKGTAGAAGATAATTGCTAAAATTTTTAATTACTTGTTTTTCTGCAAGTAATTCTTTTTTAACGCTGTAATTAGCATTTTTAAGATTTTTCAGGATTAAATCTGAAAATTTTTCAGAATGATTGGAGCTGTCACTCTTCTTCAATTATATTGACGATATGTAATCAAGACAATGTTTGGAAACCATTGTTGCTGTAGATGAATACAGRCTTATTTTCTGCTCAATTGCAGATAGCTCTATCTGGAGCATTTGTTTTTTCATCCTCAATGAATTGAGGTCTTCCATTTTTACAAATTTCTGTAAAAACTGTTTCTTTTTCTCTAATCTCCCCCTCTCTTTTTGTAGTTGAAATTTTTGTTGATGAAGAAGTCGTGAGGATCCTCTCCATTTATAGGGCTCGTGAGGAGCTTTGTGATGTCATCCACACCCCGCTTGGTGGGTGGTGGTCCCCATGAGATGATGTTGAATTTTGTTTCTTCATCAAATTTCTCCACTAAGGAGATTCCCTTCAGCAATAATGAAGTAGGTGTTTGAAAAACGCAGTTCTAGTCTGCTGTTTTATCTTCTGACATATTCGCCTTTTCTGAATTATTGCTAGTACTTTCACAGTGGCTGCATTTTGTTTCTTCATCATATTTCTCCACTAAGGAGATTCCCTTCAGCAATAATGCATCGGGTGCTTKAAAAAAGCAGTACGAGTCTGCTGTTTTTTCTTCTGACATATTCGCCATGTTTCTAGCAAGAAAACGACGAAGCGGTCTCTTCGGTAGA
>NW_020205863.1:0-1740 GCF_001531365.2 Cynara cardunculus var. scolymus | reverse complement strand
TGAGATTTCTAGCAAAATCTCAAAGATTGAATCTTGTTCTTGTAACAAGAAATCAGGTAAATACAAAGGCCTGAAATATTATTCCCCTCCAAATGTTCCAGAAACAATTGGGAATAAAGATTTAATTATTAAAGGAGAAGGTAGTTCTCAGCTTATCAATTGGCCAACCAAAAAATGAAGCCAATATATGAGCCACAACTTACAAGAACTTAAGTTCTTCCCTGACGGCGTGGTAGAAAAATGCTCAGGCATAAGCAAAATGATGAACTTGTTTTCATCCTCAAAGAATTGCTCTCGTTGATTTGCCTCCCTCACCACTGATCTATTACATTGTTATTTATAGAACGAAATTCTACAGAAATAACTTAATAATTGAGTTAGTGGGTGTGGGCCCCGCTTGGTGGGTGGTGGTCCCCATGAGATGATGTTGAATTTTGTTTCTTCATCAAATTTCTCCACTAAGGAGATTCCCTTCAGCAATAATGTAGTAGGTGTTTGAAAAACGCAGTGCTAGTCTGCTGTTTTATCTTCTGACATATTCGCCTTTTCTGAATTATTGCTAGTACTTTCACAGTGGCTGCAATAATGTTCTTCGAAAAAACAGCAGACTCGTACTGCTTTTTTCAAGCACCCGATGCATTATTGCTGAAGGGAATCTCCTTAGTGGAGAAATATGATGAAGAAACAAAATTCAACATCATCTCATGGGGACCACCACCCACCAAGCGGGGCGCCTAAGAGGTTGTCCTTGCGGTTGTTAATTCTGTTGTCAACCAACGCCATCTTGATAGGACTGTCAATCCCATTTCTAAACTGCGCTTTGATCAGAATTTTGATTGCACCAATATGCGCAAAAGTAATCTTTTTCCTAGTATCAGTAGGAATTTTTTCAAGCTTTTGTCTTATCTCTGATTTTGTAATAAGAGGTAAGTAAACTTGTCCAGAGACATCCGCGATGTCTATTGAAATTTCTTTTGTAGAAATACAGTAGAAAATTTCATTTTTGCGTCTAAACGCTTTTTGAACTGCTTTTGTAAAAGAGTTCTGAATTTTAAAAACCTTAGTTTTAAGAAACTTGTCTCAAGTTTTTCAAAGACTTCTGCAAAATGATCTCTAAAAACTTTTGTACAATTTATATTGAAGATAATCTTATCCTCAATAAATACAAAAGAAAATATTATTTTTACATTTTAAATGCTTTTGTTACATCATTTGTGGCTTCTTTTCGCCATCTTTCTCATTTATCTCGTTAAGTAAGTAATCTCCTTTTATTTTACATCTTCTTGTTTTACAAATCTAAACAAATCTATCTTTCTAAAAGATAAAGGGAATATGTCTTGTAATTTCTTCCTTTGCAATACGGGTTGCTAAAGCAAGACTTGCTTTTGTTACATCATTTGTGGCTTCTTTTCGCCATCTTTCTAAACATTGGTCACCAATGATAGGAATTTCATGAGTTAAGAAACTACCCATGAACTATGTTCTGCAATGAAAGGAATTTCAAAAAGATATTTCTCGTATAAACAAGTAAATTTGTCAAGAAGACAGATGAGATACTCTCCTCAAGATAGAGAAGAATTCTCTAAACAAATTAAGGAGATAAGACAAAAGCTTGAAATCTCCTTTTATTTTACATCTTCTTGTTTTACAAATCTAAACAAATCTATCTTTCTAAAAGAGTTTTTCAAAGGTTTTTGGTTTTTTTGAGTGTTTTTACCACCCAACTCCCCCTTTCTAAAA
>NW_020205862.1:0-4520 GCF_001531365.2 Cynara cardunculus var. scolymus | reverse complement strand
GACGGGTATATATACTTATAACACATGCGTATATCGCGGTTAGCAACCACAACATATATATATATATATATATATACACACACACAAACAACACATGACATGCATACATACGATATCAACACATAAAAATATGTACATATAACACATAAAAATGAGAAAATAGGAAAAATAGAAAAATCCCTCGCTGATCCCTCGCAAATCAGCGAGGGATCAGCGAGGGAAATGACAAAAATTCACATTCTCTCGCTGATTTGCGAGGGATCAGCGAGGGATTCTGATTTTTGTCATTTCCCTCGCTGATCCCTCGCTGATTTGCGAGCCCTCGCAAATTAGCGAGGGATCAGCGAGGGAATTAGTTTTTTCCGAACTTCCCTCGCTGATCAGCGAGGGATCTGCGAGGGAATGTTTCCCTCGCTGATCAGCGAGGGATCAGCGAGAGAATGAGTTTTTTGGAAATTCCCTCGCTGATCTCTCGCTGATCAGCGAGGGATCTGCGAGGGAAAATTTCCCTCGCAGATCAGCGAGGGATCAGCGAGGGAATGTGTTTTTTGTCACTTCTCTCGCTGATCTGCGAGGGAAATTTTCCCTCGCTGATAGTCGTCGCTGATACCTGGTTTTCTAGTAGTGCAATTAATTAGTTTTACCAAACATAACTAGTCATCAGTTATCTTATCAACCAACAATTTATTAATCAATTAGTTTGTCAATCCCTTTAAACATTGCACAAACATGTTTTGCTTATTTTTTTTATTAACCTGGATATCCAACCCGCTATGCGAGCCGACTAATCCCAGGGCGACCACTAGCTGCTTTGCAGATAACCCGGAGTCACCGCATTTAAACCTCCGTGGCCACAAAGGTATTTTTATTTCTTCTTGAATTTAAACTTAGGACCTCATGGTACTTATTATAGCTTACACTATTGAAACATCTTGCACGTATTTTTTGGAAATTTTTAGCTAAGAGTTGAACTAATGTTTAACAGCCATTTATTTCTATTTACGTTAGCTTAAATATTGAAATATGTTGCACACAGTTTTGAATTTTTAAGCCTTAAGAACCATATGTAATTGCTATTGTTTTTATTCCTTCATTATCATTTTATTATATATCACAATAAGTACCACATCATTATAGACAATGAAGTATCTGGATAAAAAATCTTCGATAATATTATTAACATTTAAGGAAAAAGGACAAATCATTAAAATAAAGTTGATAAATGCAAATTAAGTTAGTACCCTTAATGATCTATTTTCATTTTTCTTCCAGCATCGATATGTATATGTATATGTATATGTATATGTATATGTATATGTATATGTATATGTATATGTATATGTATATGTATAAGTATATGTATATAGACCTAGGATCATGTAAGACCATCATGTTTTCGCGAGACCCTTAAGATCACTATTTTACACTTGAAACTTCACAGCAAAACGCTACATTCACAGTGTTTTTGCTGTGAATGTTCAGCTTTTTTTAACTTCACAGCGTTTTGCTGTAAAGTTTCAAGTGTAAAAAATTGGTCTCACGGGAACCCAACCCTATATATATAGCCATAGATTCATTTGAGAAACATTTTATATACGAGAAGTAGAGTAATGATCCTAGCCCTTCCACTAAAAGATTAATGATCAAGATTTTGAGGAGCTGATTGTGCAGTATTAAAAATTTAGTCATATGACGACAACTATGCGGAAGATAAAAGGGGTAGTTCCGTAACTTTTACATATAGACGGCAAAAAATTGCATATGTAAACCCATGTGATTCACATATGAACTGTATGTGCACCGTGTGATTCACATATGAATTATTTAACTAATTCACATATGTAGTACATTTAACTGATTATCATATGATACCAATTGTTTTGGGTCCTCTTCACATCTGAATTTACTAGACAATCACAAAATGAAATAGTAATGCATATATGAAACCCTATGTTTATTTGCAAAAGCAACACAAGTAACGACACAACCCTAGAACCATTTTCCCCTAAATTCACATGCATTGGCCAAGTCCGAGTCCGACGTTCCAACAATGAACAAACAACCACTGTCTTTCATTGAGAGAGAAGTCTCTCGTTTCTTCAATGCGAGTACGACGAAAAATCGAAAAAGTTACATGAATTGGAACAGATCAAAGCTAATAAGAGAATTGAGTACCTGAAACGAGAAATCAAAGATGTAATTATAGCTAATAATTAGATTTTCATTTTGGATCAACCGAGAAATGGGCTTTTGTTGACAAAATCTAGCTCTACTATAATTCTATGTATGATAGAATTGATAATTATCCTATTACCCTTCATTTAAAAAAATTATCATTTAATCGAAGAGCTAGGATCACTTCTCTATTTCTCATATATATATATATACATTCTTACAATAACCCACATATATATATATATATATATATATATATATATATATATGGGTTATTGTAAGAATGAAAGTTACAGTGAGAAGGATAAGAAAGAATTTTCACCGGTGGATCAATCATAATTGAAGATTAATACTAATGAGATGCACTGTATCGCTTTTCCGTGAGAAGTGCAATTCATAGGGTGAGGGTGAAATTAAAAGTGATTAAGGGTCTAGATCCCTTTCTACACTTCTCACTTTAACTCAAATTCTCACATGATCATTTCTCTCTCTCTCTCTCTCTCTCTCTCTCTCTATATATATATATATATATATATATACGGTTGGGGTCTTGTGAGAAGAGAAGTTTATAGTGAGAAATGTAAGAAGAGATCTCTACTCTTGGATCAATCCTAATTGATATTTAAACACAAATGTGATGCACCGAAATGCACCAAATCAATTCCCGTGAGAGGCGTAATTCATGGGTGGAAGTGAGATTAAAAGTGATTAAGGGTCCAAATCCCTTCTTACATTTCTTATCTTAACTCTTTTTTTTACACGATCCTTCTTCTATATATATAAAGAGAGACTTGTGATCATGTGAGACAGAGATGTTTTCCTGAGACTCATGAGACCACATTTTAACACTTGAAACTTCACAGTAATAACAACTTTTTTGTTGTTAAGGTTCAGACTTTTTTTTACATTCACAATATTTTGCTGTAAAGTTATGTGACACTACTCGTTTCCCTTCAACGTCATGTCAAAATGGAGTGGCTGCAAAATGGTCAACTAATTAATAGTATTAATTAGTGACATTTATCGTTGATCTTACTTTTCTGCAATCCATCAATAATCAAGTCTAAATTTCCACTTCGTCCTTCGACATGCTCAATGTTTATCTAAAATTCAACTATTGTTTGTTGATTTGTTTAAATTTTTTTCAAGCTCAATGTTTTTTTAATTCTATATATTTTATAATTCAGTATTCTATTTCTTAATGATCTTATGTTAGTAGAGATTTTTATGTTTTTTAGCTCAAAGCCTATAAGAGGCAAAAACCACTTAAGCCGGTTAGACCAGACCCTTTTTTTGTAGTCCCCTTTGACCGGTTTAGCCACTATCTATCAAACCGTTCGATTTGAAAATTCCCTAAACTGTGGCTAACAAGGCCAAGGCCAACTATGCTCAAAAATCAATTATGGATAAGATACATATGGATAGCGTAAGGCTGAAAATTGGAGCTAAACATCACATGATTCACATGTGAATAAAAATAAAAGTGAATGATCCATGATTGTGAATATGAATAAAAATAGTACAACCCAAATTCAACAAATACCAGCTATTAATAACGACAACAAATAATAATGAGATGGTGGGGTTCAAGAGGTCCTCAAGTCAGATTTGAGCATATTAAGATTCATTGGTTTTTAAGATGTGTTTTTTTTTTCTTTTTGCTTTTTTTAAAATATAAAACATGAAATAAATTATAGTTATATACGATACCTAGGACTTAAATAAATATTAAAAAGAAATATATAAATTAAAAACCCTAAATAAAGAATCTTTACTCTTGTTCCCATAAACAGAGAGAGTCGAACACGAATTATTTTAAAATTGAAGAAGTAATGAGTAGAGAATCAAAAATCACAATTTTTCACTCTTAATATCATTTTATTATAAGTTCGATCATTTGATATAAACTAGAAGCGTACTCGCGCAATGCAGCGAGATTTTAATATTTCATTTTATTCTTTATCTCATTCGATGTTATAATATAGCTTTATGTGATTTTGAGAAATCGATGATGTTTTTATTTTTGAATAAAATATATGTTTGAAGATATCATAAAAATTTGACAAAAATATATCGATATTAGTATCAAATTAACTATTTAAAATTTCACATTTTTTGTGTAATTTTTTAATTCAATTTATATTATAATTTAATTTATGTACAATAACGAATTAATTTATATTTGGTTTAAAAATATAATTTTTTTATAAAGATAATAATTATTTATTTTGTTGGAACTCGATAAATATTCTAATTATATTTTAGATTTTTTATATTTTAAAATGAGATGTTCATCCTCTATTTGATTATGTTTATCCGCAGTTATTTATACGAATTCAAACATT
>NW_020205861.1:0-4929 GCF_001531365.2 Cynara cardunculus var. scolymus | reverse complement strand
AGTTTATGTTCGTTAGGATACATAGCCACATTTCATTTAAAGGACATGGGACCATGGTGTTGATACTATTCTTGACCCCTTACATTTCATTTTGGACATATAAGTTCTCTTTATGTCTGTAATCTTATCTTGATTTATATAGGGATTTCCATGATATATCAAAGTCCTCGAGTCTACAAAGTTATCTTTTCAATTCATATGTTATTTTAAGTTGAAATTACATCTTAAAAACTAAGCTAAAGCACTTCTTGGACCGAGCAACCAAAATATATAAAATTGTTATACAAAAGCCATCTTAAATCAAACCCTTACTCTAAATCAAAAACTTTGAAAAACCAATTGAGTATGATGTACAGATCAATGAAAGATGATAATAGGAACATCTCGAGATTGACATTTCCAATTGGTCAGAGCTTTTTTATCTTTACATAACGGGCGAGAGAACCGGTTGAGATGGTGGAGATGTAGTAGGAGGTAATGAGAAAGGGAGAGCGGTTTAGGAGGAGGAAATAGGTGTAGAGGGCGGCAATGTAAGCTAGAGATCCACACGTTGTTGAGAACCTATGGGCTTCATTTTTTATAGGGGAGAAGAGATTACCATCGTTGTTGAGAACCTACGGGCATCACTTTTCATGGGGGAGAAGAGATTACCATCATTGTTGAGAACCTACAGGCTTCACTTTTCATGGGGGAGAAGAGATTACCATCTTTGTTGAGAAAGGAAGCGGTGACGAGAAAGAAGGAGGCGGCGATTTCTTTACCCCTTACTTTTTTCATAATTCTAGTTTATGGTTTTTAGTTTATTCAGATATAAGAATTGGATTGTATTGTGTCATTTATGTCYTAGCTCATAACACAATCGTCATATGTAATTCCTAAATCAAATTTCATAAAACTGGGACAATTGTCTCCACAAGTCTTACAAACTTTTAAAGGTCCTATTGTTCGTACTTTACAAAACCAACTAGAAATTTAAAACTGCCATGTACAAGTCATAATGCCCCCAAACGAGAAGCAAGATCAGTGAATATGTCTTCGCTGCATGGAATGGTGAGGCCACCCATTGGATGGCTGTACCCAAATTCTTCCTCTGTTTGATATAATAATTCTTGAAATGCAGGTTGGCTTAACAATGATACTGGAACCACAAATCTCTTCTTCTCTTGTTCCCCAACATAAACATCAAAATAACCTTTAGGGACGGCCATGTATGTATTGCTGCTTCCATTTGACAATGATCGTCGGAGAATTTGTTTTGCATACCTCTTTGTTATAATGGCGAGAAGCAAAAATATACGAAGCAAAACAACAATTATACAACCATTAATGTTATGCTGAAGAGATCGAAGCGAACGAGCAGAATAGCTTAGATCATTTGTTTGAGGTATCTAGTACTTTTGTTATTGGTTTTCTCGTGCATTATTCATATAATGTATATTATTACTTTAATGTTCTTATGTGTAACGTTAATCATTTGATTCATGTTATGAGTTTTTAAATTCATATTCATTTTACAGTTAAATGATAAACACAATCATCGCCAAAAGTTCGCTTAAGATAATGGTTTTGATAATTTAATTTCACCATATGTTATTTTATGGTGACGGTTTTCAATAACGTCAGAATATTGCGTTCTACGGTGATGATTTTGAAAAATAAACATTACGGTGACGGTGTCGAAAATAAACATCATTGTATTTCATACTCCGGTGACGGTTTTGAATAATAAACGTCACTGTATGTCATGCTATAATGACGGATTTAAATAATAAATGTCTCACCACATGTCATGCTGTGATGATGATTTTAAAGAATAAACATCATCATATGTCATGCTTCGACGACAGTTTGGAATAAAAAATGTCATCGTAATTCATGCTACCATGACAATTTTGAAAAATAAACAACAACATTTGCATGTGTGGTGATGATTTTGAATAATAAACTTCATTGTATGTCATCCTAAGATATATGTCATGCTACGATGACGGCTTTGTAAAATAAACGTCACCATATGTCATGGTACGAGGATGGTTTTGAATAATACACATCACTGTAAGTCATGTTATGGTGACACTTCTAAGAAAATGTCACCATATGTCATGTGAAGCTGACGATTTTAATTAATAAACATCAACTTACTTTGTGTTGTGGTGACACTTTGTTTTATGAACATCACGGATGTTATGCCAAAGTGACAATTTTAAAAATTAAGCGTCATCGAATGTCGTGCTATGGTGACGTTTTGAATTATCGCCTTGGCGTATTTTCATCACGCTTATCGCCTCGGCTCACAATCCTATGTAGTGAAGACGCATTTTTGTAAAGCATTATCAGTAACCATATACAACTTGTGAGATAGAGTCACTGTCCCAGTTGTATGAAATTAGAATTTAGAGTTATTTCGACCCTGTTGTATTCTATTTAGCGATATGGCCTTGGTCGTAATGACAAGAATTGTCGTTCTTTCATGCAAGTTAGAAGACACAGCCACATGATATTTTGTAATTTTGTCTCACCGTCTCCGTCTGCCATTTAATGTCCTTTTTATCACCAATCGTACATTTGAAGCTTCAATAAATCAAATATGTAAAGCATACAATAGGCAAAGCACCAAAATTAATAACTCCATCTCAAAACCCACTACAACATCTTTCACTAAGAAAAAATACATTCAGATTATTTTATCTCTTTTATCAACATTTGGAAAATGGCTATTCGTATGCCTCGAATCATTCAAGAAAATCAAGTTCTCTGACGATCTTTGTCGAATGGAACCATACACCAACAACTACAGAGGTACCAAAAGGGTATTTCGCAATTTATCTCGGAGAGAAGCAAGAAAAGAAGAGATATGTGATCCCTGTATCTTTGTTATGCCAACCATCATTTCAAGACGTACTACGTCAAGCAGAGGAAGAGTTTGGTTATGACCATCTAATGGATGGGTTCACAATCACCTGTAGTGAAGAGATGTTTGTAGATCTGGCTTGTCGGCTTGGCGTATTTGATCTCGCTTGTCACATCAACACACAATCCCGTGTAGTAAAAACACTTTTTTTGTGAAAACAGATCACTGACCATATAAATACAACTTGTGAAACAGAGTCGCTTGTCCCGGTTGTTTGAAATTGGAACTAGTAGTTATTTCGAACATGTTGTACAAAGAGGAAGTTCAGGACCTCCCTTTTCTATGTAGCTTGGTTTCACAAATGACTATCACAACGACCATGAAATTTATTTATGTTCTGTATAGAACAAATTATATGATCTATGTCAAATGGAACCCACATTCAATAATTATGGATATACCAAAGTGTTGAGCATTTCCATGCATCAAGTGACAACTAATCACTCTTCAGAAGAACTTATATAGATTTATATTTTATAATACATTAATGTGGTTATCATATTTTGCCAACAACTAGACAACTTTAATCATCAACTTCTGAGATAAAAATTACTATTTTATTTGCCAAAAAAAAAGCTAAGTATTTAACTTACTTTTCTAAGACGAGAGGTCAATAAGTATAATGAAGAATTAAAGATAATATATTAAAGTCGGCCTTCTTTTCATTACTTCTTAATAACATTTAAATGTCTTGTAAAATTTCTTGAAATCCCCTTTTGAGATTTGTTGCATAAGTTGCATAGATTTCAGTATAGGTCTCRTTTCTATTTRTTTTGTAATTACTAAAATGATGGTAGAAGAATTTTATACATTATATGTCTTGTAAAGTCTACGAGTGCTCTAAACGGGGCATAAACTCACATCCTTCTTGTAACACATCATCCTATCTTCCTATCTGGATGGGAGAAGATTCGTCCCTGGACCATCCTCTGAGGAGTTAGCTTGGTTGTATGCGAGAAGGTATTTGGCATTTAAAACGTCTGAGGTGGTGTGAATGGTGCTAGGGAGTTGGCGGCAGTAAGTATTTGGGTCCTTCTCAATGATCTCCATACAGGGCCTATTTTTCGAGCCCTAGTTCACTGTATTTGTGTGCTCGAAACCCATCCTTTGTGTCGCTAGTGCTCTAAGCATGTTTTGGGATAACCTATTACGAATATTGCCAGTTTTTATATTATCTTTAACAAATATTTCTTGTGGTACCCTAGCTTTTAGCCGAACTAGCATATAGGGTGTGTTTGGTACGCAGACAAGACAGGACTGGACAGAACAGAACAGCTGTTCAACATTTGGTAAGACATGACAGGACTAGACAGAACTGGTTAAAATAACCAATTTACCCCCAGTGAACTATTTAGTGTTTTTTTTTTACTAAATAATCAATATAAATGTTAACAAATACGGTGTGCAAAGTATAACTTACATCAAACCACTACTACTTGCAAAAATATATTTGCAAAAATTCATGATTACATAATCAACTATTGATATATGAAAAAGGTAAATATAATATAAGCATCAAGAATCCATTATCGAAGCAAATCTATATGCATTCCATACTAAGAAGAAAAAACTACTACCAACAACCGCACAATCAATTAAAATGGATTAAATATCAAATAGTAGATAAAATATAAGCATCAAGAAAACAATTTGGCTAGTGATCACATATAGTATCATCACATTCACAAAATTTGGATTCCATAAAACAAAAGAATTCACCTATCACTTGTACAATCACTCATGTAAGATCAAAATCGAATATTTACTACTCTGATCAAGGAAAACATACAAAACTCATCAAAAACAACAAATTGCATGCGTAAACCTTAAGCAATACGTTTGACGGTGATAAAATCAAGAAAACGATTTATGTAATTTATTAAGTTATAATAGAATAATTATTTTTTATAACAAGATATTCCATTTTAAGTTTTCGTCAAAACAATTAAAATTACACCAAATAAAAAGTTTATGTGGTTTTCTATTTTTATTTTTATCTCTTTTCAACATTATTTTTT
>NW_020205860.1:2476-4765 GCF_001531365.2 Cynara cardunculus var. scolymus | reverse complement strand
AAAAGATAAAACCTCTTGAAGAATAAAATATTTTAGCTTACAGAAGTCTTTTCACATAACCTCTGTGACTGCTTACAGAGGCTCTTTGAATGGATCTTCTGTGACACTTCTTCATAAGGATTTTAAAATGGTTTTTATTTGAGGGGGAGCCAAGGAAGCTGGCTCAGAGGGGGAGTTGAATTTCAAAAACTTAAAACCACAGAAGGTGCAAAAATGTTTGAAGTATCTTCTTCTCAGAGGTCATCTCATCAGAACCTCTGGTGCTTCCAACAGAGGCTCTGTGAGTTGAGCTGAGCAAATAATGATCTCTCTGTGGATTTTATAAAAACTGTTTAGGTGTAAAGGTGTAACTCTATTAAGAAGGCCTGACACATATCACAGAGGCTTTGTAACCCTTAAGCCTCTGACAGAACTCTCAATAGTTCTTGTCTATTGATATGGTGCATGTGGTTCTGTGGATAAGGGTAAGAACTCACACGTGTGTGTCAGAAAACGGGAGCACACGTCATCAATCGTGCGTCTTCCCAATACGGCGTGTCATAACTTTTTTAAACCGTTTCACCCAAAGTCACTCATTACCTTTGATGGTTCAATTTTTTTTTTAAATTCCCTACCTATAAATACCCTCTTCCCCCCCCCCATTTTARACCTTACGCTTCCATATTCTTTCAAACACACAAAAAACCTGCAACTCTCACTCTCTCAAGAAAACCTGCAACTATGTCTTATTCGAGTGGTTCCGCTCAGTCCGTCAACGTCTCAAGTGACAACGAGGTCACTCAGGCGCAAGCTTTAACCTTGCACGTTCTTTCCTTTGTTCAGAACAGATACGAGAAAATCGTATTGGTGAAGAAGCYCAACAACTACTTCTTCGTCCCGTCATTATCAGGTTTTTCCGAATCAACTTATCCTCTCATTTCAATTCTTAAGAATCATCCACTTATTTACGCTTTTACTGCCACACGCCCCACATCAGAAACTTATATTACACAGTTCCTTCTTAGTGCTTATCTCACTACCCTAGATAACTCAGGGCTAACCATTGTTGGTTATGCCTCTCACCCAGTGAACAAATCTTTGGTTCCACTGGAGTTGAATGTTGAGACCCTTCGAACTGCTCTTCACCTCCCCACTCTTGTCCAACTGAACCTAAACTCTTTTGCTGCTACTCCCTCGGATGAGGAACTTATTAGCTTTCTGGCATTCCATTCTTACGCAACCCCAATTACAAAAAGAACCCAATTTAGGCGTAAGAATTTACCCCCCATTTGGAACACCCTTTTCTCAATAATCAACTGTTGTTTAACTGGCAAAGTTGGAAGCCATGACCAGACATCCCATGCCATGATTTCAATCATGTATGGGATATATTTTAATCTGCCCCTTGATTATGCCCAATTAATCTTCGATGACATGGTTGGCCTGATAAAGAAGAAATGTGCCAGCCAAGAGGGCGAGAAAAAAAAGGTACAGGCCCAACAGAAAGCCAAGGAAGACGTTAAACAACCAAATCTCATTCTACAACGCTTCCTTGGTTTGGTGTTCGGCGACCTCCTAGCCACAAAGCTGCCTGCTGTAGAGCCAAATGCAAGGCTTTACCCGTTTAGCTCATACCACCCAATAGAACATGAGCATGGCTACAGAAGCCCTCGTCGAATCTCCAAAGCCATGCTCAGGTATCTGACTCATGAAGAACGCAAAGCTTACAGACATGGTAACAGGCGACCAGAACCGGTCCCTGCAACCCCACCACGCATAGGAGTCCCTCTAGGTGACAGTATGGATAAAATGAGAGTGGAGGGAAGAACGGAGGAGCCAGTAGTGGCTGGTGAGATGAGTGAGCATCCACCTAGTATCCCATCACCTCCACGCCAGAAGAAAAAGAAGTCGTAGAAGGTTGGTGATGCTTCTAAAAAGAAGAAGGCGAAAAAGAGGCCCGCAGAAGAAGAGGGCCCAACTGTGCCTCTGCCCAAGCCTAAGAAAAGAAAAACCAAGAAGGCTTAACGTACAGAGCCTGCGATCACATAACCTGTGGTCACAGAGGCTATCGCTGCAGAAGAGCAGGCAGAGGCTATAGCTCCAAAGCACAGAAGGTTGCGCAAGGCACACATCAACGTTTCCCCAATGGAACAAATTCAAGATGTTCTGTCGAATATCCAGAAGGAGTTCCAGGAGCCAATCGATCCATCTCAGTTGGGGACAGAGATCATCTTAGATGATGAAGAAGAAGAAGTAGAAGAATTAGGCGAGGGAGAAAAAGATGCCCCTAGCACACATCCAAGCCAAACT
>NW_020205860.1:0-2082 GCF_001531365.2 Cynara cardunculus var. scolymus | reverse complement strand
ACCATTAGGCTCTCCTCAAGGAGATGTTCGAGGATATGGTGGAAGTCCCCGAGCAGGCTACGCTATGCCAGCCGCTGAGGGCGCCTCACGCTCCGAGGCGGAAGGATCACCATGTGTTGGTGGTCCAAGTTCCCAGAGCGACTATGTGACAAAGGGGGATCTTAAAGCCCTTGCTACAAAGTTGTTCACAAAGATGGACAAGTTAAAAAGCTTGTTCATCTCCCAGCAACAACCTTAGGATCTTACATCGGTTACAGAGGCTCTGAAGAAGCTTTCCGTCACCACCCCAGAGTTGAAACTTTCATTGGTGACCCTTCAGAGCTCTGCCATCAAGAAGGACGATCTGACAGAGGCCTTCCAAGCAATGTCCCTCAACCCCTCCTCACTCAAAACACTAAAGGATAAACTTTCAGAAATGGCGGCAAAGTTTGCAGGAGACTTCGTCACAGCGGGCTACACAGATTATTCTTCCTTCCGCGACTAGATCAAAGAAATGTTTTCCTCTGCGGTCACCTATGGCATCCAGTCCAAGTCCTCAAGTGCCAACAACAACCATTTGGCCACTCGCAGAGAACTGGACACCATGGTTGAAGCCCTAGGGAATACTTTAATCGACCACTTCTCTATGCTTAAAATGGAGTTCTTCTCCTCCAATGATAAACTTGCAGAATCCATGTCCAAGCTTGCCAAGGAAGGTGACCTCCTTCGAGCAGAAGTTCTATCCACTGTCTCCAAACTCAAGTAGGCTACAGAGCTTGACGTGATGAATGCCTCTACGGGTGCGGAAAAGGTAATAGAAAAGATGTACAAGGCGGCCACTAGAATCCTACGCTGTTTGAGGAGGGCTCCCCTTACTTCATGCAAGGCTGATGCCATCCAGAGCCATGACGATCACAGGCGCGATGGTGATCATCATGAGGGGGAGAAAAAGGAGGAAAAGAAAAAGGCCAAGGCCCCACAACAGAAGAAACCAGTCGCCAGAGCACCTGCCAAGGGTGTAAAGATTGGAGAGCCTACAGCTACTGATAAAGGAAAGAAAAAGGCTGAGAGCCTACAGACAAGGGAAAGGCCGTAGCTGTAGAGTCATCAAAGAAAGGTTCATCTTCAAGCTCAGAATCCTCTGCGCCAATCGATGTAGAAAAATACGTTGATGAACCCGAACTCCTCAGAGTCCTAAAGCAATCCAAGGCAGAGTCTCAGGCGAAAAGGGGCAGAGCGCGTATGCATGTCAGAGAAGGTGAGGCCACATCTTCTGCAATCCCACAAGTCCAACATACAACGTCCACGGGTACGTTCGATGCTCTGCAAGGAACAATTAAGCCCATCCTTGAAGAGGGATCAACCCAGAGGCCTATCCTGGAAGAAGAAGAAGAAGAAAAGAAGATGCCAGAGTCTACTTCAGGGGGGACGGGTCTATGAGATTTTGGAGTCTATGAGCAAGATTCTACGCTTAACGTCCGCACAGAGACCGTTACTACCCCATAGGAAATTCTTATATGGAGATACTCTGTGACAGACACAGAGCCACCCTACGACCCACAGCTCACTGGGATTCCCTCTGCCGTAGCCAAATTCCGATTATCCAGACTTACAAGGCCTCATGAGCAGGTCTTCTCGTGCCACATGATCAAATCTTTGGTGTCAATTTCCCCAAGAACTTTATTGAATATGGCTGTGCTCTACTCTCAGTACGTTGTAAAGAGAGAAGACGGGAACATCTATACATTCTCTGACGCTGACCTGCATAACCTCTGCGTGTATGATCTCATTTATATGCACAAAATCCTTAATATCTACATGGGGAGGAGGCCAACATATCAAGTATCCCTCAGAAGGCTGATCGAAGTTATGCGCGCACAAGTAATGTACTACAGCCAGAAGGATTTTGAATTGGCCATGCRTCTAGCACAGAAGAATCTGAAGATCACTCCTCCCTACAGCAGGCCAAGTTGGGTGTCTAAGTTCTATCCAAACACCATTCTGCACAATCCCATTTATGGGTTTGTGTATTTGGACAAGGATGAGATACTTAGATTCTTTGACCCAACAGAAGTGCACAAGTATTCATCGGAGACATTGGAC
>NW_020205859.1:0-4934 GCF_001531365.2 Cynara cardunculus var. scolymus | reverse complement strand
TATCGTTGGCAGACTTGGTGTTATTCAGCTTTCCTTTTCCTTTGTCTGAAGTTTTCATAGATGCTAGAACATCATATTTCACTGATGGCTTGAAGTTTTGAGGCTTCTTATCCGCAATGACCTCTAGTGATTCGCAGATTATTTCTTCTTCAGATTCAGAGTCAAGAAAGTCTCTCTCGGATTTCTCAAAATCAAAATTGTCATGGATGTTTGTGGGAGAAATGGATTCAGAGGTTTATGGTTGAGAGTGATCTGTTGGGGGTTCCATCGCTTCTGACTTAGATGAACTTCCAATGTTAATTGGATGATTCATCGATTCATCAAATGACGGTTCCTTACTAAGATTCTCTTTCTCATCAACAGCACTTGCTGATGAAGTGGGATTGATAACTAGATACTCTGATTTAACCATAGGGGTTTCCATCGGTCTCTGATGTGGAGGTATCATTCCCTTCATCAGAATTCTTACTTGTGTTGTTCTCGTACACCACATTTTCGAAATCCTGTCTCAAGAGGATAGTTTTTCCATCGACTTTAACCCTTTTGAAATTTGCTTTGGGTTTAGGAAAAAAGTCGGGTTTTTGAATGCATCCAGGTTTGAATGTGAATTCAAGGGTGGATTTCTTTGTTTTGATGAATGAGTGCAATTCATTAAATCCAATCCATTGAGTGTCCTTTTAACTGTTAAGTTTTTCGTAGACATTTTGGGCATCCTTATATTTCTTCATCAGCAGTTCATTGGTTTGAAGCTTCTGATGAAGAATCTCCCTTTCCTTTTGAAAGAAGTCTTTGAGAGTAACTGAGTTAAGCCTTTCGGCTTCAGATTATTTTAAGGCCTTTGCCTTCTTTTCTAAGTCCTTAGTTATTTTCTTGTTCAAATCCAGAAGCTTTTCTTCCTCTGATTTTTTAAGTGATGCTATGCGAGTCTTTTCTTTGACAAGTTCAGCTTTTTCTTCGGTTAGAAGAGCTGTCTCTCTTTTGTAGAAACTGACTTCTTTTTCCGCTTTGATTCTTTCAGATTTTTCAAGATTTAATTTTTCCTTAAGCTTTAAGAAATCCTCTGAAAGTTTCACCCTGATGGAGCAGAGTTGGTTTCATCAATAGACGACTCACATACCTATTCATCAGAATCAGAGGTGGATTCTGCATTGGACGTGGCCATGAGACAAATGAGTGCCTTGTCTTCTTCATCAGACACCCAATTTTCTTATTTAGCCATCAGGCTTCGCTCTTTATGATCGTATTTATACTTGTTCTTGTAATAGTCCGCATCCTTCACCAGACGTCCTCTGTACTCTTTTGAAAAATACCGATATTTTCGCATGTGAAGCAGCGAATGTCATTTTTCCTTCCGTCTCTGTCTTCTCTTTTCTCGTCTCTTCTATCTTCTCTTTCTTCTCTTCCCTCTCTTATTTCATCCACCTGATGGAACTTTATCGGCTTCTTTTCAATGGAGGGCTGGAACTTCTCCCTTCTAGAGTCTCTTCGCTCAAACGGCTTTTTGATGAACTTCCTCTGGAACTGCTTTGTTATCAAGGCCAGAGACTTGGCAAAGGTTTTGAGATCATCGTAGGATTCGGATGTCTCGTCTTTCGATTATGATTCTACTACCAGTGCCTTCTTACCTTTTCGCCTGTGATATCTGGTGGAGGTCCTGGAAACATCTTTTTCTTCTGCACCAAGAGCAAGGGGTCCACCGATGTGTACTTTTCTCTTCATAATATCATTTTCTTGTGCAGCAAGTGTTCCATAGACGTCATGAAGTGACCAGCTGTCTAAGTCCTGATTAGCTTCGAGGGACATCGATAGCTGAGTCCATTCATCACCGAGACTTTTAAGGAATAACATATTATTTTCTTCCTTCGTCCTGGAGATGTCGTTTCGATGAGATTGATTGATCAATGTGTTGAAACGATCGTAAGTCTTCTGAATCGGTTCATCAGGAAGAGCCTTGAAGTTAGTATACTCGTTGAGACATTGAGCTCTACAGTTTTTCTTCCTTTTTGCGCCTTCTTCTAGTTGACTTGCCAGCTCGTCCCATAGTTCCTTTGCTGTGGTGCATGCGTCGAGGGATTGAAAAATTTCATTGGGTATGGCCATGATAATTAATCTTTTGGCCTTTTTGTCAGTCTCTACGCG
Organism: Cynara cardunculus var. scolymus; assembly: GCF_001531365.2. Taxonomy (NCBI): domain Eukaryota; kingdom Viridiplantae; phylum Streptophyta; class Magnoliopsida; order Asterales; family Asteraceae; genus Cynara; species Cynara cardunculus. Next base: position 2,795 of record NW_020205859.1, on the reverse strand, counting down.
CTCCAGGTCATCTTCATCCCAATTTTTTTCATCCTTGGGCATGTAGTATGCTGGTATTTCTGCTGGTGTGCTCGTTCCTGGGACTCTTGGAACAAGAGTGTGGGGTATGTAAGGACCCTCCATGACAGATCTGAGGAGATTCCTGTCCATCCCCTCCAGAAAATTCACCATCCTTATTCTCCATTGTGGATACTCTTCTCTTCGAAGAGTTGGAGGTTTGGTGAGAGAACCAACACTATAAGCAGAATTACAGTTGGCTATTGAAGATTTGGAAGAGAAAATTTACGCTTTTTAGAGAAGATATTTATGAACTCGAGAATGAGTGGAAAAAGCGAATTGAGAGATTTTGATGATCGTTTTGATTGAAGAACAATCAATTGGCTCTGATAAGAATAAGTTAAGAATAACCTAATTATGTAGTTTTGGATGAATAAAATAACGAACACTCAAGAACAAAATTTGAATATTCAAAGAATATACTTGAGTGCCGAAATATTCACTTTATTCCAAATGATTGTCAAAAGCGTTGACCGATTACAATAGGCCTAACAGCTATTTATACTATAAAGCTAAACAAGAAGATAACTATCTAGAGAAAATATCTAGCAAATCATCTAGGAAAGATAATGCTTATCTAGACATGGATAATGAATAAAACAAGATAAAACATTGTAGAATCCAACTGTTGATTCATCATCTCCAACTGTCTTCCATGGGGCATTATTCAACCTTATCTTGATATCTTCATCGTATGCTTCTGGTTGAACTGTTGTAGAAAACTCCAAGTGTTGGTAACCAGAGGAGTTATGAAGATGCTCGATTCATCGCATCTCTGGTCGATTCATCGGCCTTCTGGTTGTATAGAACACTTAGTTGTTTTTCCTTGAAGTCTTCCATCGGCGTTCTGGTTCTTCATCACTTGTTGTTCATTATTACTTTTACAAATATGAATTATGGGGTATAACAGGGATGATGTTCCTCCCATCACCGCTGCTGCTCGTGATGATGATGATGATGAAGACAAAGATGATGATGATGAACCTACCATCCCAGACCCCGGAAGTGACCTAGATGGTGACGATGACGATGATGATGAAGATGACTTTACCATCAAGTATCAAAAGCCAACAACTGCCACCAAGGGAGTCACCCTCAGGGATTCTACATCCCAGGAGGAGCAAAGGGAAGAAGAGTCTGCTCCATCAAGGAACCAGGACGACCAGTCGAAAGGTAAAGCGGTCGCTGAAGAAAGGAATCTAAAGGTACTCTTTAATATCCCTCAACCCTTAATTGAAGACTCTACCTCTCAGGTAGTAGTCACTTCTCTGTATCAACTTCAAATTCCATCAACCACCTGCGGTCGACTGGAGTGGGTCCCTGAAAACCTTGTGTCCAGTGCTCCCACCAACCAGCAGATGACTCAGCTAAAGGAGTCACTCGACCGGACTAGAGTAAAAGTTCCTCTTCGTACCTCTAGTGGTGGTGAGTTTGACTTGCTTTCAAAAGCTAAAAGACTCGAGGAATTAAGGGCTAAAGATGAGCTAGAGCTTCAGAAGAAGCAGACTGAAGACAACTTAAAGCTGGCCAAGTCACTAGCTGCGAAGATTCTCCCCAAGAGAAAGTCCAAGGAGAAGGTGAACACTGTCCAAGCCCAGGCTAAACTTTTTTCCATTGCAGAAGCAGAGCATGAGAAGAACATGAAGCTGGTGGAAAAGAACATGTAGTGGAGCGAACCTAAACTAAAAAAGAGAGTTGTCCCCGCCCGATTATCAGCGTCAGCATCAGCGGACATTCAAAAGATGGTGGAACACTGGTCTCAATGCTCATCACGAGGGACAATCTCGATGCCATCACCGAGTACCCTTCCTACCTTGGCCGATATGGATATCGCGAATGGATGGAAATCATGCAAGCCATTCAGCTATCCATGTCAATACATAAGGCAATTATCGAGGACACCATCAGCGATCTTATCAAACGGATGTCTAGGTGTGTCGCACTCCCTGACAGGCCTTCTCTGAAGAAAGGTGGGAAGAAGAAACAAAAGCTCTCTGATCCTAATGATGGACCATTTCTATGGAACGAACCTGAAACAAGGTTCTCCTTAGATGAAGTCCTGAAGGGTCATCAGAGTATAGACATTTCTATGTTGAATCTTGACTTGCCAGATAAGGGTCCTATACACCCAATGTTGTGCATTTCAAACCTGAATTAGGAGTTATATTCCTGGACTATGAAGCTGAAGTCAGATTTCAAAGAATGTCAGAGCTACATCTATGTCCAATGGGTCATCTCGTTTACCTCTTGCTCTGGATAGATGATAACATGCCTGGAAAAGTTGTGGATCTGAAGATACAAAGGGAATGTCTACGTCGAAGAAACCTTGGTGAAGATGTACCTAGCTACATAGATCTAAGTGTTCTAGAATAGTTTCTCTTTGTAATAATTGTTCACTTTTCCTTGTAAATATTTTTTTTACTATGTCTACTTTCAGTGATTAATCTTCTAGTTTGTAAGTATTAGAATTGTACCGAACTACTTGTAATATTACCAATGATAATAAGATGAGTATTTCTTGTACTTCACTAAAAAAAATCCCTGAAAAAAGTAATAAGGACACAAGTCTATGAGTTTCAATGTTACTTTTTTACATTCACTGACAATCTATAAGTCAGTGAATAAGCTTTTTATTTTCAGTTTCCATACTTATAATTTTCTCTTAGATATGAGTGAAGGAAAATTCTCAAGCAAAGACTGACTCACTGAAAAAGATCCCAAAATAGTAAAAAGGGACA
>NW_020205858.1:3041-4656 GCF_001531365.2 Cynara cardunculus var. scolymus | reverse complement strand
CTTTTATCTTTTTGTAAACATTTTGAGCCTCTTGAAATTTTCTAATTTTGAGCTCTCTGTCAAGAACGTCTTGGTGCAAAAATTCTCTTTCTTTTTGGAAGAATTCTTTGACAGAAGTAACATTACATTTCTCATGCTCCAACTTCCTTAACTCATCCACCTTGTCTTTCAAATCTTTTWGAATCTCGGCAAACTTTTCTTTTGAAGATTTTTCCAAATTTATAAAATTTGTTTAAGCTTCTTCGAACATTTTGAAAAATTTGTTTCTTTCCTCTATGAGAATAATGACTTCTTTTTCACAAAGAGAAAGTTTTTCTATTAGCTTGAAATGCTCCAAATGACATGAATCAAGATTATCAATAATCTCTGTGTATAGATCAGGTGATTCAGAAGAATAAGAAGTAGAAACCTCTTGGTCATTTCTTTCAGAGGAGTCAGAGTCGATCTTTGCCATTCCACAGAAGAGCTCATCCTCTGTGTTCGAGTCTTCCCAAGCAAGGAGACCCTTCTGATCATCTTCATCAGAGGATTCATCAGTTACTAACTCACTCGATTGAGCTAGCAGAAACTTCTGTTGATAGTAGTCAGCCTTCTTTGTGTAGAAGGCTGCATCTCTAGGACCCCTCTGTAGAGCCTTTGGCCCTTTTGACCAGCAACCTGCAGCAAAGTGGCCTGGCTTGCCACATCTAAAGCATCCTTCTTTCGACTCTTCCTTCTTCTGCTCCTCTACCTTCTGTGAAGGCTTCTACTCCTTCTCGCTTGCCTCAGATCTACCACTCTCTGTGAAGTTTCTTCTGTTGAAACTCTTGTACTCCTTCCTCTCACCACCCATTCTGTATTCTCTGGTGATCAAGGCCAGAGTTTTCATCATCTCTTTCATCGAGACTTCCTCTTCAGAACTCTCCTCACTCTCAGCTATCAGGATCTTCTTCTTCTTCTTCTTCTTCTTCTTCTTCTTCTTCTCCTTCTCTTCCTTCTTTCCAGAGCTGCCATCCTTTGCAACCAGAGCAAGCGGACCACCATAGTTCTTCTTCATTTGTAGAACTTGAGGCTCTTGACTTTTAAGAGATCCAAATAAGTCAGCCAAAGTCCAAACTTCCAAATCCAAGGTGGCCTTCATAGACATGGTTAGGTGCATCCATTCAATTCCAAGGCTCTTCAAGAACAGAGAGTTGTTGTCCTCTGCCGTTCTCATTACACCATACCTTTTGCAGTTGCTAATTAAGCTGTGGTATTCATCAATGCAAATGGCTCGATTGTTCTTGAGTGTTTTCTTACCTCCTTCAACTGTTTTTTCCAATTCTGTCCAAATATCCATGGACAGTTGGCAGTGATCAATACATTTAAAGATCTCGTGAGGTATTGCCATGATTAACAACCTTTTGCACTTGCTGCTCAAATCAACCAGTATCCTGTCTTCATCACTCCGGTTAGCAATAGGTCTTGGCTCATAATGCTCAGGAATTTCAGGGGTTGCGCCAGTAGCTGGAACTCTTGGAATTAAATTCATTGGCACATAAGGAGGATTGTAACGAAATTCACATATTCTAGGGTGAATTTCCTCTAAAAAGTTGATCATTCGCACCTTCCATTGCGGATACTCCTCACGGATAAG
>NW_020205858.1:0-2541 GCF_001531365.2 Cynara cardunculus var. scolymus | reverse complement strand
TGAAGAAGATGAACACAGTGTACCATGCCGTCGTCACACCGGTTAGTATCACTCGAACTCCTCCCTTATTCACCACCATTTTTACCCCCTCCACCATTATTCACACCACCACCACCGGTGCCAGTTCGTCTACTACACGACCGCCGGCCGCCGTGACCCTTCCCCAGCCATCACCAAAACCCCTCTTTCTAGCCCTAACTGTACCACCATCTATTACCCCTACACCCTCCCCCATTCCACCGCTTCTTAACCCTACACCCACTCAACAGCCCCCTATTCCCCTTCCCTCCACAGCACTCCACCCACCCACCCACCATACTCGACTTTGACCTTAACCTTAGTGATACCTTAGGGGAGGAGTTCCATTTTGACTTTGAAGCAAATGCTTCTGCTAATCCTGAGGATTTATTCCCTTTTTCTGTTCCTGAGTCAATAGAAGAATCACCACAGCAACCCCCAGTGACTCAAACATAAAATGAACTTCCTGTTAGAAACTACCAATTACTGCCCCCAGCGGGCAGACTGTGAGCACAAAAACCTCCTCGGGAAGTATTGAAAGTTCAAGTTCAGAGTCTGTTATTCCTCAACCATTACCAAAATTAGTGCATGAAGACAGTGATTATGAGGATGAGATGGCCCAGGACTTAGAAAATGTTGAAGATGTGGCAGAGGAAGAGGAGGAAAGGGAGGATTTTGAAGAAGAAATTCCAGAAGTGGAGGTTTTGGAAGTCAGTAAGCCAAAACCTTCTAAAGAGTGAAAGGCAGCAACAAAACAGAAGAAGCAGCAAGCCCCAAAGAAAAAGAAAGAAAAGGTGATACCATTTCAAGAGAGGTACAACCGTATTAAAAATAATAAAATTCTTCTTGAACGGGCCTTTGACCCGCGGTTGGTCAACTCTTTTATGGCTATCAAGCACCATTTGGTGGCTTTGCAATGGGAACAAATGGTGGTTGCCCCGTTAAGGGCCAACGTATCTTGGGTAACCGAGTTTTACGCGACCGTTGGCACCACCAAGAGCATTTCGGTGAATATTCGGGGTAGAAAAGTTGATTGGTCGGGGACGAAGCTTAATGCGGCCCTTGGACTCATCCCACCACCGGAATGCTCGTTTGATCAGATTATGAAAGGGACTTTGGTAGTTGCCGATAATGATATCGCATCCCTCCTTACGCTCCCCGATCATGGTTGGTCGAGGGACAACCGGCGCCAAATTATTTTGGCCGGCCATCTCAACAAGGAGGCGGGTCATTGGTTTTATTTTTTGCGACACAACTTAATCCCCACTGTTCATGATAGTACAATCTCGCGGGACCGATGCGTCCTCCTTTATTGAATCATGAGAGAGTTGCCAATCGACCTCGGGCCGATTATACATGCATCCATTTTGGCCGCCTCTCAGAGGATGCATTCACGCTTAGTCTTTCTGGCCCTTAACACGAAGCTTATGGCCAAGGCTATGGTCCCTACCAATGATGAGGATACAATAGTTGTCGGCTCTCCTTTTTGGGATAGAACACGGTCAACCGCCGGCAAAGAGCCTCTCGACCCTTTTTAAATTTGTAGAATTCCGTCCCGGTCGAGAGAGTTGCGGAAGAGCCCGTGGTGCCATCAACTGTTCAACCAAATGTGCCACCGGTCGATGTTCTCGAGCCATTGACTACCGCTGTTTCAGAGTCTCAAACTGTCGCAATTACCGAGCCGACGGCCGCACATGTATCGGAGCCACTCGTTGCCCCCATAACCGAACCATCTGCGGAGATCCCAAGATATGGCGATGATGAGGCCAGCCCATCCGAGCCACCTCCAAGAAATCCATTAGGCTCAGGGTATGGGTCGGCCACATGGCTGTCCGTCTTGGCACTCCAATGGGAAGAGAAGAATCAGAAGTTGGAGGCGATATTGAAGAAGGTGGGGAGCATAGAGGACCGCGTCTCGGATCTTGAAAAGAAGAATGCTCGCTTTTGGGCGTATACACGAGATTGGAATCGGGTGGAACAACAGCTTTACGGGCGTCAAGATTCCCTCTTGATGGCCCAACTTCAAAGGTTCCCGAGTGGTCTTTGCCCTCCCCAAGTTCGGTGCTTCCCGCCCTTGCAGACTCACATGCCGGTTACTTCTATTGTTGCTACACCTTTTGCTCCTGCTCCTCGTGTTCCTGTTGCTGCTACTGTCACTGCCACGACTGCGATCATACCTACTATTGATGTTCCTACTGCTGCTCTCGTTGTCCAATGCTCCAAGGAGGCTGATGCAGTCCCTGCTTGCCTACAGTAACCAGTTTCGAAGGAAATGGTTTAATTCTCGACTTTTGATCACAGCCTCTTAAAACATTATTTTTGGGTATATCTTTTGGGGTACAGATTCACTTTTATTCCGTCTTTTATGTATGATTTACGGAACGTCATCTCTTTTGTGTGAATATTTATGACATGGTGTTGGATTTCTTTTTTTTGTCTAGTTCCATTGTTAGCTCTTAGTTCCTTAAATGTAAAAGTATAGAAAAAGTAAAACTGCAAGTATTGACAGAAGATGATATGTCA
>NW_020205857.1:2314-4864 GCF_001531365.2 Cynara cardunculus var. scolymus | reverse complement strand
AGAACCTCTGACGCTTCTATCAGAGGCTCTGTGGGTTTGAACTGAGCAAGTACTCATCTCTCTAAGGATTTTCAAACCGTTTGGGTAAATAAAGGTGTAACATATTAGAAGACCCAGCACATATCACAGAGGCTCTGTTACCCTTAGGCCTCTGACAGAACTCCCTTATAGTTCTCTATTATTGATATGGTGCGCGTGGTTCTGTGGATAAGGGTTAAAGCTAATCACACGCGTGTCAGAAACGGGGGCGCACGTCATCAATCGTACGTCTTCCCAACATTGCGTGTCATATTTTTGATTCGTCACACCCTATAGCCACTCATCACGTTATTTCTCCCAACAAACGGTTCGCTTTCAAATCCCTCACTATAAATACCCCTTTCCCCCCAAAACGTAAACCTTTACAATATCCTTCTTCTCCGACGAACCTGCAAATTTCAAGCTTCACTAAAAACCTGCAACTATGTCTTCATCTTCAGCCTCCGCTCAATCTGTTAATGCCTCAAGCGACAACGAGGTAACCCAATCCCAAGCCCTAACTTTTCACGCTCTATCATTTGTTCAAAATCGATACGAGAAAGTAGTTCTAGTCAAGAAACCCAATAATTACTTCTTTGCCCCATCTTCAATAGGTTTCCCTGAATTCACCTATCCCCTAATTGAAATTCTCCGTAACCATCCATTGTATTATGCTCTTTCAGCCACCAAACCTACACCTGAAACATATATCACCCAATTCTTGCTAAGCTCATACATAACTACCCTGGATAACTCTGGTTTGAGCATTGTTGGTTACGCTTCTCACCCAATCATCAAATCCCTTGTACCTATGGAACTAAACGTTAATACCCTGCGAACAGCCCTCCGCCTACCCTCCTTGGAAACTCTTCATTTGGATACCTTCGCCCCAACACCAACAGACGCTGAATTGATCCAATTTCTTGAATTTCACTCCTACACTACCAAGACTAAAATTGCTAAAAGGACTRAATTCAAACGAAAAGGCCTTCCCCCAATTTGGAACACCCTGTTCTCAATCGTGAATTGCTGCCTAACAGGGAAGGTCGGCAGCCATGACCAAGCCTCTCACGCAATGCTTTCCATTGTATATGGAATATATTTCAACCTGCCCCTTGATTACACACAGCTCATATACGACGACATGGTGGGATTAATCAAGAAGAAGTGCGCGACACAGAAGGGTGAGACGTCAAAAGTAAAGGCATAGAAGAAGGCCAAAGAGGACCTCAACCATCCAAATCTTATGCTACAGAGGTTCTTTGGTCTAGTCTTTGGTGAAATGATTGCAGAGAAGCTGCCCTCTGTCGAGCCTAATGCCAGATTGTATCCAATGAAGGAGTTCCACCCAACAAAGCATGAGCTAGGGTACAGAAGCCCCAGACCTCTATCGAATGCCATGCTCAAACACCTTAGCCACGGAGATAGGAAAGAGTACAGACGTAGATACAGGAGGCCAGAGCCGATCGCTGAAACCCCTCCACGCATAGGTATCCCATTAGGTGAGAAAGAGCAAAAAATGAGAGTAGAGGGAAGAAGGGAGGAGCCAGCAGAGGCTAGAGAGGTGAGTGAGGAAAGACCTAGAGTAGCAAGTCCCCCACCTAAGAAGACTAAGAAGACTCAAAAGGGTGTCGACTCTTCTGAGAAGAAGAAAGGGAAGAAGAGACCTGCAGAAGAAGAGGGTCCAAGCAGTCCTCTGCAAAAGCCTAAGAAGAAGAAATCAAAGAAGGCCCAACCTGCAGAGGTTGTGGTCACAAAGGCTGTGATACAAGAAACCCTGTAGAGGCTGCTCCAAAGCGCAGAAGGTTGCGCAAGGTGGTTCACGATGAGTCCCCAACAGAGCAGATACAAGATGTTATCTTCCAAATTCAACAGGAGTTTAAAGCGCCTACGAAAGTAGCTGATTTGGGGACAGAGGTCGTATTAGACGACGAAGAAGAAGAGTTGGAGATAGAAGAGGGAGTAAAAGATGCCGAAGGCACACATTCTAGCCCTCCTCTCAGTGCAACCCATGTTTCTAGGGACCCTGTTCTAGAGGGATCCCCTATTGAAAAAGGCGTGCACACGCTAAGCCCAACCCAAGCTAACCTCGCAGAGGACACTCTTTCGTCCTCTGTCGAACGCACAGCCCAGGAACCACAACATACTCCAACATCCTCTCAAAAGGATGCTGGTTTTAAAATAAGAGTCCAATCGCCCAAGGACTCGTCACAACCCAAAGAGGCATCCGTTGCCTCTCCACACTTGAGTGACCAACCAAAGTATGCTTCAGAAGCATATGCGAGAGTCATAGAGACTGAGGGTCTAGTACGCCCAAAGTCCACACTCAATCCCTCTGCCAAGTTAGGCTCTGAACCTACTAGGCAAGATATCGACAGAACACTGGTAGGCTCTCCAAAAGGAGATGTTCGAGGATCCGGTGGAAGTCCCCGAGCTAACTTCGATAAACCAGTCACTGAGGGCGCCTCACACTCTGAGGCTACTAGGCCACCATGTGTTGGTGATCTAGGTTCCCAGGATACCTATGTGACG
>NW_020205857.1:0-1969 GCF_001531365.2 Cynara cardunculus var. scolymus | reverse complement strand
TTATCAGAGGTAGTCACCCAGTTTGCTGCAGATTTCATCTCCGCCGGCTACACAGACTACTCTGCCTTCAAGGATGAGATCAAGCAGATGTTCTCCTCTGCAGTCACATATGGCGTTGATACCAAATCCTCAAGGGCAAACATCAATCATCTAGCCACTTGCAGAGAGCTAGACGTAATGGTTGAAGCCCTAGAAGATATCGTGCGCAAATATACAGATCAACTCCTCAAAGAATCCCGAGCTTCCAACCAATCTATAAGAGACTGCACTACAAAGCTCATCAAAGAGGGTGACACCCTCATAAGCGAAATTTATCGCAGCCTCTCTAAAATGAAGTGGGCTTCAGAGATCGACATAAACAACGCTTCTGTGAATGCTGAGTTGCTGATCGAGAAAATGGAGAAGGCGGCTATCAGGATTCTGAGGCGATTGAAGAAGGCTCCCCTTACCACTTGCAAAGTAGAAGCCACCAAAATCCATGACGATCAAGAAGGTGATGACCGTGATCGTCATGAGAGGGAGAAAAAGACAGAGAAGAAAGCAGAAGAGCCTAAGAAGTCAACCGCTGCCAAACCACTAAAGATAATGGACTCTGCAGCTGCCCTGTTCTCAAAAGATAAATCTCCAGAGCCTAAGGGGAAAGGCAAGGGTAAAGCTGTAGAGAAGTCGCCACAGAAGGGGTCAAGCTCTGAGACGCCAGAGGAGATAAATGAAGAAGAGTATGACGACCCAGACCTAGTTCGAGTGTTCAAGGCGTCTTTGGCAGAGGCACAAGCAAGAATGGGCAGAGCCCCTATCTCCAGAACTGAAGAAGGCTCTTCCTCCAAAATGGCGAACGAGGAAACGTCCACGGGTACGTTCGACGCTCTAGTACGAATTGTCAAGTCAATCCTACCAGAGGGGTCCACCCAGAGGCCGATACTAGAAGAAGAAGAGACCAGAATACCAGAATCTGCCACAGTGGGAAGGGTTACTGAGATCCTTGAGTCGATGAGCAAAATTCTCATGCAGCAAGTGTGCACAGAGCCTGTAACCACTGTGGAGGAGATTCTGTGGTGGTGTTACTCTGCCGTGGACACAGAGCCCCCTTACGATCCAAAGCTTACAGGAATGCCTTCTGCCGCTGCAAAGTTCCACTTCTCAAAGCTCACAAGGCCACGCGAGCAGGTCTTCTCAGAGCACGTGATAACTTCTCTTGAAACCATATCTCCAAGGACTATGCTGAAGAAGACCGTACTTTATGCTCAATATGTGGTGAAGATGGATGACGGCAACCTCTACACGTTCACAGATGCTGACCTCCACAACCTCTGTGTATTTGACCTTATCTTCTTGCACAAAATTCTTAACAAGTACATGGAGAGGAGGTCAATCTATTCGACTTCCCTCAGAAGGTTGATCGAAGTAATGTGTGCTCAAGTAAAATACTACAGCCAGAAGGACTTCGATATCGCGATGAGGTTGGCCCAAATAGATTTGAAGATTTCCCCTTCGAAGAACAGGCCAAGTTGGTTACTTAGATGACATCCCAACACCATTGTCCAAAATTCCATCTTTGGGTTTGTTTTCCTGGACAAGGATGAGATTCTAAGGTTCTTTGATCCGACAGAGGCGAACAAGCATTCAACAGAGACTCTTGAGTGGGTGTTCAACCTAGTAGCAGCAGAGGTGCACAGAGGGCATCTAAGGGTAGACGAAGTGGCTGGTATTCTGGATGCAATCAAAGTTCAAGTCTCCTTCAGAGAGTGGATATTCAAAGTCTACAGAACTATCAAGTCAGATCTGAAATTTGCCGTAGATGTGTTGGGTTCAAGATTAGAGCTTAAAAGTTGTATTCAAGTTTCTCCTTAGAATTGTTTTACTTGTAATATTTTAGCCTTTACTTTCCTAGTATAAATAGAAAATTCCTTGTAATTGTAATTAGAGCTTTTGTCATTAATACTGAAATCAAGATTTGGCTGATGTAATT
>NW_020205856.1:0-4940 GCF_001531365.2 Cynara cardunculus var. scolymus | reverse complement strand
AAAAAAAAATTAAAAAGTTAAATTACCAAGATTGTTTAGGGTTACTAATTAACCATTCCCATCAAGACAAGTGGTGATGGTATCATCAATAATTGGTCGGTTCATCATAGCGGCCTTAAACCAAAACACATCAGAATCCATGAGAAAAGAAACCATTGGAACTCCATATCGTAACATGTAAAAAATCCGTCGTAACAACACATCGGTTATCTTTCAATATACCATTACAACAGAATTCTACAGCACGATCTTCCTAGATTATTAAGTAAAGGTCCTCTAAATGCATAGCCACAATATTTATTACAAATACATGTTGAAATAGTAGCATCCAATAAAGAGACTCCATCACAAACATAAACCAATCTACAGATTTATAGGATTTACGAGAAGTGATTCGATGCAATGGATCATTTCTTTCCCTGCATGATTATAATCGTCGCCACGAGAATAAAGTTCGTCACAGACACGGGCAAGGTTGATTGGAGGCATAAGCAGAGGCATCGGGACATCAGTAGGCCTAAGGGATTCTTGATTTATAACTTTCCACGCATCTTCGACTTGTTTTGAAAATACTTCACGTGTTTCCTCCTCCGAGACACCATTAATAAGCATTTAAGACAAAGTCTTAAATACAACTCTTTAAACACAAGTTACAACCATTTTATGCAATATTTTCAAAAAACTCTTAAGTACAACTCATCAAGCATGTGGTACAAGCTCTTTATGCATTGAGTTTATTAGCCATGGTCAGACGTTGCTTTTTCTCTTCTCTTCTGTTCTTCTTCCTTTTCCAGCTTCCTTTCCTCTGGTCATGAATCCTGATGTGCGCTAAAACAATACCGGTAAAGTCAGCCTTTGCTTTCTTCAATTGCTCCAACCTTTGCACATTCTAGCCCTAATTTCAGCCGTCTCGCTTCCCTTGAACAAGAAGAACACTGATACCGCATCTATCTTCGTCCCTCTCTATCCCGTGCTCTCCTTGCTCTCCTCCGTCGTCCCTGCTCTCTCCTCCGCCTTACCAGCATCATCGTCTTCTTTCATCACACAGCAGGTGAATCATCGCCGTCTTCTTTCTCATGGTCTTTGATGTGTATTGAAATTGTTTCCTTTGAGTTATTTTTGTATAGTAGATCTGTTAGAATGCTTGTGTTGGGGAAGGTCTCGTAAATATATAACATGGTGATTTTATCATGTATATAGCTCTTTCTCGCTCTCCCGATCGCACATACACATCTCGCTCTCGGCCTGCATCTCTCGCTCTCGCATCGCATCTCTCGCTTCGCATCTCTCGCTTCGCATCTCACACAAGAGGTATGACTTTCTAATTTTATTCACGGTTGCTTGATTGAAGGGTTTTAGGGTTGATTGGTATGACTCATCACGGTTGCTCTTGCCCAAATCACCAACAAACCCAAATCCCTAAAATGTGATGCTCTATCAGCAAGTTTTGAAATTAATCGAGGTTTCTGGAGGTGTATCCGAATGCATTTAAGCCCATAAACTAAGCTCATGTGTGTATGCAAGTCTTGAATATGTATTGTTTTAAAATACAACACCAACCTAGCTTTAGCATATTAGAAACCAAGGCTGACAAAAACACAAGCTCATTCATACACAAAAATGGCAGTAGCATAGGTTTAGATCACTATTTTACTGCTCAGTGAGATATACATGAAATGTCTAAAACTTAATTGTTTGATGCTAAGTTTTATCATGTATATAGCTCTTTCTCGCTCTCCCGATCGCACATACACATCTCGCTCTCGGCCTGCATCTCTCGCTCTCGCTTCGCATCTCGCACAAGAGGTATGACTTACTAATTTTATTCACGGTTGCTTGATAAATACATTGTTACGGCCTGTACCTGCTGTTCTAAATCAAAGCAGCAACCTACAGCCCCCCCAAGCATGTAAACAAGTTGCATCCTCTTATACATACACACACAACTTGTTCTTTTTTCTCACTGTTTTGACATGCYTGCTGCYTRCTGTTTGACATACCTAATTAACCATTCCATGCCTAATTATACTTATTTGATGTGTGTATGTGTGTATGTTTAGATACAGTGGTTGTAGGTATTTCCATCTTACTGGTCATATATCTGCTAAACCAGTGGTTGTAGGTAACTTTGCAGCAGTCTTGTAAAATTGCTTCAAGTTTTTATTTTCATTAGTGCTTGGTTGTGCTTTCTTTACTGGTGGCATTGTGCATTATCCAAAAGTTCAGAGTTTCAACCAGGTAAGTCATTACCATTTGTGTCTAATTATGTTTTACAGACAGCTGCAATAGTTAGTTCAGGGCTGCTGTTGATGGCTGTAATGGGCATACTCTTTCCAGCTGTGCTTCATTTTACACACACAAAAGTTCATCGTGGGAAGTTAGAGTTGGCACTTTCAAGATTCAGCAGCTGCATAATGTTGGTGGCATATGCAAGCTATCTCTTCTTTCAGCTTAAAAGTGAAGTACTACGAACCGATTTCAAACTAATATTGCATATCATTGTGTGTTAGTACCTACTACCTAATACATCTTACCCTTTGCTTTGCTAATTGGTACAGGTAGATGCTGCTCTCATTGCAACTGGAAGGGCTCCATGACACAGTCGTTGAGCAAGTTTCCGGGAAAGACCATGTTCTAAATCATCTGAGCATCCYAGCTGCATGTTTTACCCATCCTGAAATCAGCATGGTTGGGTTAACCGAAGTATGTTCTTTTACTGAAATTTATATCTTGTATATGAGTACATGGAGCAGGATCTTGCTAGGCTTGCAGCTTCCCCTACGATTGCATTTACTGAACCACAGGTATTTGTTGTTTTGTCAAAGCGACTACGACTTATTTTACACTTTGTTATATAGTTGATATTATGAAGAACAAGTAGATGCCCTATTAAGTAAAAAATATTTGTTCAGGTGTGATGTCAAAGCTCTAGAGGATTGTCTATGCAAACGTGTAATTGTAACACGTGATTAGACCATCACTAAATGGTTGGATCCAGAGTCAGTTGCTGTTAGCAGAGATGCTTTAGCAAAAATCGCATACTCGAGGTTATTTGACTGGTAAGCCTCATTTTTTTGTTACGGACGGTTTTGTGCTGTTGACTCAACTAGGCTCATAATACCGTCAAAATGTTTGTGAGCTGCAAGCTTAATTCTGACACTTATAGTTATGTTATCCAATTTGTATTTGCAGGCTTGTAGATAAGATCAATAGTTCAATTGGTCAGGACTCAAGCTCAAAATACATAATTGCAGTACTAGACATATACGGATTTGCGAGTTTCAAGACAAACAGGTGCTTCACTGGTATGCATTCTGGTTGCATTGTTGACCTCATTTGGTGTGTAGGTGGCCATTGCAGGTGGGTCAAATTTGTTAGGAAGTGGTTTTTTCTCTTCCCTTTCCTGGCAAAAACCTATGCAATCCCACCTTTTATGAGCTCAAATGCATGAATCTTTATGTGTCTAGCAGTTATGGGTCTGTTGTTGGATAATTTATGAATTCCTCTATTGCTAGCATTATAATCTAATAAATAAATTTCTCCATGAGCAATCAAAATCTGATGCACAAATGCTTATTGTTTATGTAACAAGTTTAACTAAGATGGTTTGTTTGTTTTCATTTTAACGACCTTTAAGCTTTTTGTTCATAAAGACGTGTTGGTTATAAGGAATCACGTTGTTTTATGTGTATAATTATTATTAAAACAATTTTGTTATGGAAACCAAGGGGCCGTTTACCAAACGCTTACTCGGGTAAGTGAACACCAAGTTACATTAGTAACATTACCTTACCGGATGAATATGTAAGGACCAAAAATCTTACCCGGTAAGAGCAAGACAAGGACCAAGAGTCTTACCCGGTAAGTGAGGACGGCGAGGACGGCGACTCTTACCACGGTAAGAGCTTACCGGATAAATTATTGGATACGATACTGTTTTGGTGGACTAAAATCTTACCCGGTAAGTAAATAGTAGTGTTCAATTTTATCGGTAAGCGCTTACCGGGTAAGTGTTTGGTAAACGACGCCTAAGACGGTGATTAAATTAGCTAATGTTGATGCAAACATGATGTAAAGTTGGAAGAAGTTGATTAAATTAGCTAATTGGAAAGACATGAAATTCTATCTAGAAGAGATTATAACAAAGACCTTTTTCTCCCACCATATTTAGCGATTGGCAGCTTCAAATTTTTCCAGAATATTCTGGTCTAAGGTATGCTATTTGAATTATAGCAAGGGTGTTCAAATTGCCCTTAAGTTTGACCAAATATATCGGTATATGTTATCGATTTGCTATTGCAAGATATAATTGATTTGTAACCTTTGACAACAATGGTTCTTGCTTCCATCCTATATGATGAATCAATTGATTATTTGGACGCTTGGTTTAGTTGCAAAAGATGAACCAGTTTGCAAAATATGCTTTAATCGAGGTGCATTATGGGTTTTGATTTCTCAGTTTTCGTTGTGTTTGTGTGCTTTGGTATTGCTCTGTGTGTGTGTGTTTGTCATGCTCCTGTTTGGGTCTTGCTCTTGATTTTAACTTGAACCTTACTTGATGGATAAACTGGAAAATGGTTTTACATGGAGCTATATTAACTGGAACTGTTGGTAAATCATCCTGCTTTTTGTCCATTTGCAACTTACAGTTTCAACAGCTGTTGGGGTCCTAGGTAAATGCCAAACTTTCTTATTTTTGGTTGTGTTTGTGTGCTTACAGTTTCCACAACAGCTGTTTCTTCATGGTTTTGTCATGCTCCTGTCATCTGCATTTACATTCTCTTGAGAACTGCTAACAAAAACAGACAGGCTGTAAATTCTTAAATAGTCAAAAACAAAAACAGATAGCTAACAAATGGTGGACTCTTTGCAAATGAACCAACAGTAGTAAACAGCCCCATAAGAATGTGTGTGTGCATATGTATTTGTCAAGTTTTTTT
>NW_020205855.1:3096-4540 GCF_001531365.2 Cynara cardunculus var. scolymus | reverse complement strand
ATGACATATGGGTTACGTGAAAAAAAGGATCTTCTGTTACGTCTTTCGAATCCGAGTGGTTGAAGTGTGACGTTACTTTATGTAAAAAATTTACTTTACTTAAAATGAGAATTAGTTCAAAATACATACCTATCGTTCACTATTCATCGACTGGCACGCCCCACCGATGATGCGGGCGTTATCTGAGAATTTTTGTCTTGTTTTCCACTTTGTATTTGGCGTTTTGAAAGGTAAATTGCAAAAATAGAACAGAGTTTGTGTTGTTTCTTATTTTGGAAAATATATTTTCGAAATCTTATTTTGGAAACATAAGACCTCTTTGATCTCGGTTTCATGTGGTGGAAGATCTTGATTTTGGTGGTCAAAATTGCCCATTAAGGTGGGAATTTGATTTTATGATGGTGGTCGTCCCTCGATGATCTCGTCTCCGGCAACGCCATCCTTTTAACTGATCTCATAGATGMGATGAATAAGGGTAAAATACACAAAATAACAATCTACTTTCATAATATTTTTTATTATAACATTGTACTTTCAGTTTTTTTTGTTACATCAATATACCTTCAAACTATTTTTTATTAGATTATTGTACTTTGAAAAATTTACCCATTATAGCATTATGTGACATTTTGATTTAAATTTACCCATTATACCAGGTTTTCATGTCACCTCATTGTCCACGTAGGTTGTCCACATGTACTATAATTTTGTGACTTTTTTATTACAATATTGTACTTTCAAAATAATTTTATTATAGTATCTACTAGTTTTTATTTAAACATGTACTTTTAGTTTTAATATTTAGATATTTTACATGTTATTTAATAAATCTATTAAATGAATTAAAAAAAATTCTAAATTATTCATTAATATACCAATATTAATAAAATTAGCATAAGACAACTTATCTCGCTGATATTTTTGAAAAAAAATATGTGTTTTTTTGAATAAAGAGAATAAAAATTGTTCCTTTTTTACCAAAATTTTGTTTATCTTTTTAAAGAATATATTATATTTGTTCAAAAAATTTTACTTGACATATAAATATATTAAATTAATTAGATTTTTTGAATTATTTATTAATATAATAATATTAAAAAATTGTAGATCACAATTTATTTTGTTAACATTTTAGAGAGAACTTTAAAAATATGTATTTTTTTAAACAACATAAAATAAGAAGTGTTACTWTTTTTACAAACAAATGACGATTTATTAAAATATGTATTTATTAAACAACATAATAAAGACGATTCCTCATGAAATAATTTCACGATGAAATAACAAATGAAGTATCAAACCATGAGTAAAATTTCATGTTTTACCATAAAATTCTATGAACGCAGTAAACAGTTAAGACAATGAAACTATTTCATGTTGTATTATAAAACTTTATGAACTCGGTAAACAATGAAAAAATTATGTTATCTAAATGTAACAGATC
>NW_020205855.1:0-1749 GCF_001531365.2 Cynara cardunculus var. scolymus | reverse complement strand
TTTTTTTTTCTCTTTTACATAGGTTAAAAACAATTTGTTTTTTAAACTTTCTACCGTAATTCCCCCAAGTAATTTCCCATCTATGCCCCCACAAACAAAAAAAAAAGTACCTTGAAAATCAACCAAAAAAGTCTCTTGAAATCATCCGAAAACCCCAAAAAAAAAATCCTCGAAATCGACAGAAAAACTAAAAAAATCTCTCGAAACGATAGAATTAGGCTAAAATCACATCGAAGGACTCTGCGGGTCTTTAATCTACCTTAAAGGTGCCCCCACTAAACAAAAATGTTGGATCCGCCACTGCTTCCGGGGGTCTAGGATGGCTCTCATGAGGCTCGAGGTAGCGCCCTGAAACAAAAAAAAAATGTAAGAGAGCAGACACTTAACGATTTTTATTGTGAGGTATTTGTTAGTGGTTGTTCATCAATTTTTGTAAAACACTAACTGTGAAAGCACTTTKATGTAGGTGACTTCMCAGTTAGTGTTTCAATCCGATGAGTCATCATGAGCTCTGATGGTTTACCCCCTGATGGCATCAGCTGATGGGTTACTATGATGGTTATCAGCTCATGAAAACTTCAACCAATGGTTTGCCATTAGTTATATGTTTATCAGTTGATGGCAACATTAGCTTATGATTTGTTGCTAATGTGTTATTAGTTGATTCTTTGCAACTGATGGTTTATCGATCAATTGGTAGTTGATATGCAGCTAATGGATTTCCATTAGTTTTGTAACCGCTCTATTATCATAACCGGTTTATCATTTCCATTTGATGGGGTATTCATTCAATTCTCGTCTTTATTGTGCGATCGATTACGATTTCTCTAGGTCAACTTACAGGTTACGATTTTTGCTAAAATCAGAACAGATTTTTTGAGATTATTCTCGACTTAATTTCATGATACGCATATAAATTCGGATCAAAATATAACTTAAAGAAAATGAGATCTCCTACAATCTCATGTTATCTATATATACACGAAATTCTTCCAACAAGAACTAATACAAATTTCGATAGATATTTCCGTAAAAAGTAATCATCATATCATCAATCAAGTATGAACATATACAGATTGGGTAATTGGAGTTTTATAGGGAGTTTAAGGTGCATGAAACATTCAGGTTATCTGGTTTTCATATATTGGGAATCAATTTGACCATCTCAAACGGGCAGATTCCACTACAATAAAATCTGTTTTTTAGGATACTCCTAAATTCTAAATGTCCTAATAGATCTCTTTATAGGACTTAGTTTATAGGACCAAAAACAGAAAGTGTCCTATCTATATAAGGGTGTTGTAATAAGTTTATATGACRTGTTTTGATGTCGTACAAAGTTTTTTAGGACACTTTTAATATAGAGCGTCCCATTAACAACTTTATAGGACACTATTTGAAAAACTGTCCTATAAAAAGTTGAGTTTATAGGACACTTTCTCAAAAGTGTCCTATAAAGTTGATAATGGAACGCTTTATATTAAAAGTGTCTTAAAAAACTTCTTACAACGTCAAAAAACGTCATATAAACTTATTACAACATCTTTAGATATGACACTTTATTTTTTGATCCAATAAACTAAGTCCTATAAAAAGGTCTATGAGAACACTTAAGATTTGGAAGTGTCCTATAAAACCGATTTTGTTGTAGTGTTCGTAACGAAACTAAGTTTTTTTTAACTTGGGTAAAGATCATCATTTACATTTTCTAATTTCGACTAACCACCACAAGTTTATTCCAATAATGTC
>NW_020205854.1:2993-4856 GCF_001531365.2 Cynara cardunculus var. scolymus | reverse complement strand
GCTGGAAACCCTGTTTTGTACTCATCATCCAATTTCAATGCATGGCACCTTTTGAAGAATGCTTATTATGTCAACTTATTGTTAGAATGAAGTTTACTCTATCTTGGTTTTGATAATGACTGTTTACCCTCCACACGAAGAACACTCTTGGGTACCATAGAAATATATGGGATGCTATTACCCTTGCTCTGCCATCAAACTGATGAATTCCATTTTGATTAGGATCCAAAGAAATTCCGCCAAGGAGGGAGAACCCCGATATAGCGCAACTCGTATCTGACCAACTTCTCGCTGTACTACCCAATATAGTCAGCCAAGTGGCTGCTGGACTGAACACCAACCAGACTTCAAACTCTGAACCTAGACCTCCGCGAGAATGTACTTATAAGACATTCAGAGCTTGTAACCCCAAGGAATTTAATGAAACCAAAGGAGCGGTAGAATTATTATCATGGCTCGAGAGTATGGAGTCTGTTCTGCACATTAGCAAGTGCACCGAAGGGAATAAGGTCAAGTATGCAGCATGCCTATTGCAAGGAAGGGCACTAACTTGCTGGAACACTATAATTCAAACCAGAGGTCGAGAAGCGGCTAACCAACTTTCCTGGGAAGAGTTTAAGAAACTGCTAAAGGAGGAATACTGTCCGAGGAGTGAACTCCAAAAATTGGAAATGGAGTTGTGGAACCTCGAAATGAAAGGAGACAATATCTTTGCGTACACAACAAGATTTCATGAGTTGGCAAACCTTGTGCCACATCTGGTGTCATCAGAAGAGGTTCAAATAGAAAGGTACATTTGGGGGTTATCTCCAGAAATTAGGGGAAACATAACCTCTGCCAATCCAAAAACTATCCACGAGGCGGTAGAAATTACCACAAAACTCATGAACAATGTTGTGCGATCCGGAAGGTTGGCCAAAGGAAAACAGAAGATAGAAGAGTATGGGGACCGAAGAATGGGAGGGAAATTCGACAGAAGCAGGAGAACAACACGGAATTTTGGAGCCCAATCACAGGTGGTAAGACAKGACGATGCAGAAAGATGCAATAAGTGCAAATTTCCACACCGAGGGAATTGTATCGTCTGCCAGAGGTGTCGTCTAGGGGGCCACACGGCAAAGGACTGTCGGAAGCGCTTATGCTATGAATGTGGAAGCCCGGACCATATAAGGAATGATTGCCCAAAACGGAAAACAGGGGCAAATGTAAACCAGAATCGACAGAATAGTGCGGGTAATTCAGGAAGTCAGGCTCGAGGCAGAGCTTTTGAATTGGGAGTCAGAGAAGTTAGAGAGGATCCCAGCATGGTTACAGGTACGTTTCCTCTGAATAATGAATTTGCATCGATTTTATTTGACTCTGGGGCGGACAGAAGTTTTGTGTCACTAGACTTTAAGCAGAGAATTAACTTAAGGCCCCAGAAATTGAGAGAAGCCTTCGTAATTGAGTTTGCCAATGGCCAGGAATTCAAGGCTAGAAATGTAATTTTGAATTGCACTCTGAACCTAGATAATAAGGATTTTTAATATAGATCTTATACCGATCGAAGTAGGAAGTTTTGATGTAATCGTAGGAATGGACTGGCTATCCAAAAATCAAGCTGAGATTGTTTGTTCAGAAAAACTTATTCGAATTCCTCAAGAGGGAATGGAGCCAATTGTGGTCCAGGGAGATAAGCTAGACCGAACGTTTAAACTGGTATCCTGCATGAAGATGCAGAAGTATTTGAGGAAGAATTACACTGCATACCTGGCCCATGTGATTGAYGGAAGGATCAAGGAGAATAAGGTTGAGGATATACCGGTAGTTTGAGAATTCCCCGATGTTTTCCCTAAGGAGTTACCAGGCCTTCCCCCACAGAGA
>NW_020205854.1:0-2049 GCF_001531365.2 Cynara cardunculus var. scolymus | reverse complement strand
TGGGAGCAGTGGTATTTGCACTTAAGATATGGAGGCACTATCTCTATGGCACAAAATGCACCATCTACACTGATCATAAAAGCCTACAACACATCCTCAATCAGAAAATGTTGAATATGAGGCAAAGAAGATGGGTTGAATTACTTAGTGATTATGACTGTGAGATCAAATACCATCCAGGCAAAGCCAATGTTGTGGCCGACGCTTTAAGCCGAAAGGAAAGAATAAAGCCAGCTAGGGTGCAAGCTTTGGGAATCTTGGTGAATACCAGTTTGAAGACCCAAATTCTGGAGGATCAAAAAGAAGYTCTAAGGAAGGAGAACTTGAAGAACGAAATTTTGCATGGCATAGAGTCCAAATTTCATATGAAGTCTGATGGAGCGTATTATTTAGGAAACAGAGTTTGGATACCTAAGATTGGCAATCTTAGGCCAACTATTTTGGACGAAGCTCATCGATCAAAATATTCGATTCATCCGGGAGCAGACAGAATGTATAAGGATTTAAGAGCATACTACTGGTGACCTGGAATGAAGAAAGACATTGCACTGTATGTAAGTAAGTGTTTAACTTGTGCAATATTTAAGGCCGAACAGCAGAAACCTTCAGGTCTGCTCCAGTAGCCCGAAATTCCTCAATAGAAATGGGAGCAGATATCGATGGACTTCATAACTAAGTTACCCCGATCAGGTAAGAGGCATGAAGCTATTTGGGTGATTGTAGATCGATTAACAAAATCTGCTCATTTCTTGCCAATTCGAGAAGGCAATAAGATGGAAAAGCTAGCTCAGATATATATATAAACGAAATCATCGTTAGACATGGGGTGCCTACTTCCATTCTTTCAGATAGAGACAGCCGTTTTACGTCAAGGTTCTGGCAGTCGCTACAGCAAGGGATGGGTACTCGTCTGGACTTAAGCACATCTTATCATCCCCAGACAGATGGACAAACCAAAAGAACAATCCAAACCCTGGAAGACATGTTACGAGCCTGTGTTATAGATTTTGGTGGAAGCGGGGACACACATCTTCCATTAGTAGAATTTTCCTACAATAACAGCTACCATACTAGCATCCAATGTGCGCCTTATGAAGCTTTGTATGGGCGCAAGTGTAGATCTCCATTGTGTTGGTCAGAAATTGGCGATAAGCAATTAACTGGATCCGACGTTATCCAAGAGACCACTGATAAGATTGTAGTAATCAGAAATCGACTCAAAGCTGCAAGGGATCGTCAGAAAAGCTATGCTAACAATCGAAGGAGACCATTAGAATTCTAGAAAGGTGATAAAGTTTTCTTAAGGGTCTCACCATGGAAAGGAGTGATGCGTTTTGGAAAGAGAGGCAAACTGGGCCCTCGTTATATTGGCCCGTTTGAAATAGCAGAAAGGATTGGACCAGTGGCATATAAGCTAGATTTGCCCCCGGAGTTATGCACTATACATGATACATTCCATGTATCGAATCTCAAAAGATGCCTAGCAGATGAAACTCAAGTAATGCCACTAGGATACGTGCAGGTTAGCGATCAACTGTATTTCGTTGAAAAACCCATAGAAATCATGGATAGAGAAGTTAAGCAGTTGAGGCGTAACAGGATCCCTATAGTAAGAGTTCATTGGAACTCGAAGTATGGACCGGAGTACACGTGGGAAAGGAAAGACTTCATGAAAAGCAAATATCCCCACTTGTTCTCAAAGCCAACCATGGTTTGAATTCGACGATTAAATTTCGGGACGAAATTTTTCTGGCTTGGGGAGACTGTGACAATCCTGCATTTTGAGATTTCAGGTTAGTACCTTATTTCAGGATCTTTATTGAAAACTAAGTCTTTCTAGGATTTAGCTTCAATGAGCAGAGATCATCTTACTTAATTCCCAAGATTAGTTTGTTAGACCACGTTTCGGTGGGTAGCTAACCAAGTTAGTTTATGCAATGCCAAATAGTCTTGAAATGTTTCATTTAAATAAAGTCGATATTTAAGTTCCATTCTTTTTATATTTAGTTGCCAGTTAATTTAAAAGGGTGGAGTTTTTAAAAATCTTTT
>NW_020205853.1:0-4944 GCF_001531365.2 Cynara cardunculus var. scolymus | reverse complement strand
AGTAATGAAATCACGTACCTCCTTTCGTTTAATAAGGGCATTTAATCCCCTAACATTCCAAGCTGCCAACTTTATCATTGAGACAAAGAAGATGGATCATCCGCTCCTTGTTTGGCCTTTAAATGCTCCTCCGTATCAATGATCTCCATTTCGTCATCATCACTAGACTCATCAGAAAGAGACGAAAAACGATTGCTAGTTTTCAGATCGAGAACTTTACCCCTCCTTGGTTTAAAAGCTTGCACCACCTTTTGCACTAACTCCGGATTACCTTTCGATAAGATTTGAACATTTGATACATCCTCTCTCCCTCTTGGCRTACGTCCCGCATTCACCGTACAGAATTGTTCGTCTACTTTTCCATTATCCTTCCCCTCCAAATTCGTAGAATCCTCAGAACTTGAAACATGTTTGACAGTTGTATCTTTCCCCGAGGGTTTGGAACCCTCCTGAACCCTTTTTAGAACACCAACCCCAGTTAAARTATCATGAGTACCTGTGACCGCTCCAGATGATGTTGCCTGAAAATCTGTACGGCCTGATGTATCCTTTTTCCTCCACTGTTTCCGCCTGATCTCTGTAAATCCCCTTTTATCCGTGACTGTTTCAGAAGACCTTGGCTTTGCAATATCCCCTTTCAGACATGACGCCGTACGATGACCAAACACTTTACACACTGAACACTGGGAAGGAACCCAATCATATTCCAGAACAACATTAATGATATTATATATATATTAATTTAATTTTTTTAATTATATATATATATATAGTTTAACTATTTGGCGGTTTTCACCCTTTAAATCTATATTCTCAACTTCTTACTAATATAGGTATAAACTCAACTTTTGACACAAAACTAGTCTAGGGTATAAGTTGGTTAAGCATATGGTACAAATATATTATGCATAATTCTACCAAAAATTCACTTAACCCAATTTGTATGAGTTAACGAAACACGAATATTATAATACCATTACCCCCAGAAGGTTTCTGTATCCAGGTAAATTGGCATCCCTGATACGAGATATCAAACAATTCAGCCTCTTCCATACAAAGATGAAACTCCTCCATATCAGACTTTCGTCTAGAGGAGCCGCCCAAACCATCATGTGGAAAAGGCATTGAGTTGAAATCTCCCATCACAACCCAAGCTTTTCTTTGAACAAAAGCACTAAATTTACCAATATCTCTCCAAAGGTCACGCCTTTCCACTCCCGTATTACACCCATAAACAAAAGAAATAAAAATTGGTTCAAGGTGACCAATAATCCTAATTTCACAATGCACATATTGAGAGTGCTGCTCAATCATTATCATGGATAACACAGACGGATCCCAAGCGATAATAAGTCGCGTACCTTGGTCACACATTAACCCATTTGTGATCCAACTCCAATTACCAAAAATTCTACCACAAACTTCCCCCAGGTGACTATGAACAACTTTTGATTCAATGATGCAACATAAAGAAAGATGCTTTATATGAATTAAATCATGTACCTCTTTTTGCTTTATTAGGGCATTTAGACCCCTAATATTCCATGCAGCGAACTTTATCATTGAGACATTGAAGTGTGAATCTCCGCTCCTCGTTGTTCCATAGTATGCCCCTCGGTATCAATGATCTCCATATGATCATCATCACTAGAGTCATCAGACGGTAAAGAAGAAAACCGATTACTAATAGCCGTGGCACTGACAGCGCCTCTTCTTGGTTTGAAAGCATGGACCACCATTTTGACAAGCTCTGGACCCCCCTTAGATAGAATTTGGACATTTGAAAAAGCATCTCTCCCTTTTGGCGTTCTCTCAGCATCCACCGTACAAAACTGACTATCCTCCCGTTCCACACCCTTTCCAGCCGAAATTTTAGGACCAGCATGCCGTATAACATTATTGTCCATATCAGAACCGCCCGGGACATGCAAAACCTCATTAACATGTTGTAAAGTGCCAACTCCAGTTAGCGTGTCTTGAGAAGCAGAAGCCGTACCTGAAGTAGAAGCTTGAGCATCAATACCTGATCCAGATTTGGACTTTGGCTTCCATTGTTTACGTCTAGGTTCTTGAAAACCCTCATTATGCGAAGGAAGTGCATTAACCTTAGGCTTTTTAATTTCCCCTTTCAAGCAGGCCGACGTACGATGACCAAAAACTTTGCATTTCGAACATTGGGAAGGAGGGTACCCAATCATATTCTAAAACCACATTGATCACATCCTCACCAGTACCCGAAAGCCTCGGAATAACAACCTCAATTTGCCTTTGTATTTCACCCACAGCCCAAACATCCACCAACACTTTAGCAAAATTCGTACGTCCCCAAGCTTTATCACAAGTGCTAGCAGTGCAAGCATCCAGACGCAGAGGAACACCAATAGCACTTGCAATACGGCTAATACCCTCTCTATTGAAAGCAACAAGTGGGATATTATAGAACTTAATCCATAACGGGCAAGAAGTGTGTTCAGGTTTCTGAAGCCCCTTTGAGGGGTCCCATGTGTTGACAAAAAGCGGCCTCCCTCTAATCATGAGGGGAGACGACTCAACCACTTGGTTGCACCCACTATCATCATTAAATTGAAAAAAGAAATAACCAAGTTCATTAACCATAGCATCTTTAAGGCCAAACTTTCCCCAAGCATTCTGAACCGCACGAAGGACAATGGGAAATGGGAGGCGAGGTCCTAGAAAATACCCATAAAGGACCGATTGGAAAGATTTGGCCATACCTTTTGTAGTTTCCAAAGGAAAGAAGATCCGCGGTTTCACACTCTTCTCAACCGGAAAATAAGTAAGCTCTTGCTTTGAAGTGCCTCCCACAATTTCAGCAAAGGACTTTGGAGGTACCACGCACGGCTCACCCCTAACCGCAGGAGAAAGACGTTCCCACACCGAAACCCTTTGATTCGGTCCAACATTAACCCCAACCTTCTTCTGTATGCCGTCAAGCAAAGGAGGTCCTTTCAACATACTAGAAACCGTGTCATCCAGGATTACATCGGCGAAATCCTGGGATGAATATTCTTCCAAAATAACATCCGCAAAATCAGACATCATAACCAAAGCGCAAAGAGTACCTAGTTTACTATATCCCTAATCAAGAAGTCGTGGTGCTGAATCCCTAGTCAAGCGTTCTCAATAAAATAAACGAAGGCCTTACATGAAGGTGTTGAATATTCTATCAATAAACTCAACAAAGGAGACGAAGACCACAGAAACACTTGACGCAGGAAAAGAAAACTAGATAACGTCACACAACCAACCCGCAACCAAAACTCGAAAGAAAATCAGCGAGGCAATAAGCAAGAGCGAAAACCAAAACAATAAGTAGCAGCAGCACAATACGGTTCAATAGACGAAGAGGAGAAAACAAGCAAACCCAAACAGCCCACAACAAAAGAGAACCGCAATTGCATGCAAACCCTAGCCGTGAAACCCTAGGCGCATGCAAACCCTAGCCTAGAAACCGGCCAACCCTAGCCTCAAAGCCGTGAGCAAAGGTCGCAAGCAAGCAAACCCCGGTCCTAAACCCAGAAAAACCGATCACAATACCCAAATAGATGGCACAAAGCAAGTAACTACGGCCAAAAAGGAAACCCTAGCCGTGAGCAATACACTACACGGCCAAGATGGAAAACACAAAACCCTAGCCGTTTCAAACACAACCCGGTTTGCCAACAATGGGGGGAAAGACGATTATGAATCAAAAACAATCAAGAAGAAATCGCACAAGCCAACTAAAGAAGAGGAACGAAAAACCAACCTCCAATGAAGAAAACCCTAAAGTCGCCGTAGAGGAAAACCGAGAGAAACCCTAAACCATGAAACCAATCGGCCGTTGAAGGAGAAAACGAAATCAAAACCAAGAACCAACACCAAGCAATACAAAAAGTAGAGAATAAACGCAAGACATCAACAAGGGGCAACCGAAAACATCATCATCATCATCATCTTCATACATTCATGCCACCTTGAGAGAAAAAGTCAAACCCTCCCAGAAAGAGTCTAATTGGCTCAAAATGATACTGAATTAGAGGGTATAATCGGCTTATTTCCCCATTTTGAGTCTAATTGAGTTATCATGGTGCTAAATGGGTCATAATTAGTCTAATCAGAAGTTAATGGGAGCAATTGAGGTATAATGTCTTAATGGTCCTTATTGGGTCCATTTCGTGTTTGTGGATATAATGGGCTATTACTCCTTAAGGAGTCCAATTGGGTCATAATGACACAAACTAGGTCCTGATTAGTCTTATTAGAACCTAATGGGTATTAAGCGTCGCATCTCTCCTTGAGGAGTCTAATTGGGTCAAAATGATACTAAATGAGTCAAAATTAGTATATAACTAGACGTTAATGTGAATAATTGAGGTATAATGGTTCCTAAGGGTCCTTATTGGGTCCAATTGGTCCTAGTDGGAAGAGTRTGCSTACTTCTTTTAATCGAGTCATTCGTGTCAAAATGACACTAAATGGATCGTAATTAATCAAATTGGACCCAAATTGGTTTAATAGGCCCATTTCTTTATAAGGAGTCTAATTGGGTCAAAATGACACTAATTGGGTTTATTTAGTTTGATCAGACCTTAATGGATATAATGGTTCTAAATCTGTCACAATTAGTCCAATGAGAAGTTAATGAGAGTAAGTGAGGTAGAATGGGTTTTTTTTTGTCCTTACTTGGTCCATTTCGTGTTGGAGGTTATAATAGGCTATTTCTCCTTAAGAAGTCCAACTGGGTCAAAATGATACTAAATGAGTCGTAGTTAAGTATACTGAAAGGGGAAGACTTCCCCAGGCAATTTTATAAAGACAATAAAAAGTCACCCAAACAATACAATCAGCAAGAGAAACTACGGCAACCTTGACTCACAAACCAAGTCATAAGGAGCCAAAACTGACAAAGGGAAATACACCAAAACAAAACAATACCCAAAG
>NW_020205852.1:2870-4058 GCF_001531365.2 Cynara cardunculus var. scolymus | reverse complement strand
TGTGCATAACATCATACATGTGTGTGCATAACAGCATACATGTGACTGTTTCTGTGTGTGCATAACAGCATATCTGTTTCTGTGTGTGCATAACAGCATACATGTGAATCAATTATGTATGCACTAGACCCCTGCCACTAGAACTGTGCATAACAGCATACATGTGTGTGCATAACAGCATACATGTGACTGTTTCTGTGTGTGCATAACAGCATATCTGTTTCTGTATGTGCATAACAGCATACACGTGAATCAATTATGTATTCACTAGACCCCTGCCACTAGAACTGTGCATAACAGCATACAAATGGGGCAAAGAATGAACACACATGAACCAATGTGAACATATATGGTCCAACGTGAGTATGGTGTATAAGATGAAATGGAAACAGCTTTTTTTTTTTAATTTTTTGTCTGCATATATTCATCATGATCATAAACTAACACATAAACCCAGAAAGGTAAAAAAGATTTAGTAATATGAAGATGTGTAATCATAAGTAGAATATAGTGTTTTATTTTCATAGTAGACACATTTAAAAGAGAAAGGCAGTCCATATTTACTTGATCAGCATTAGTATTACTGTCATTTCTGCACCCCATATGATATGTTCATAGCTTATGCCATGAAAAGGAATGAACAATATATGAACATGAACGACTAGGGGTGGCAGGGGAACAAGTCATAGCCAGCGTAACTTATATTTACCATGTTCGTATCGTGTTCACGTTGGTTCATTCATGTTCACATCTTCAAATACATTTCTGTTCATATCACCTTCACGTTGGTTCATTTATGATCATATCATGTTCACATTGAATCATAAATGTTCAAWCAATGTGAAGGTGATATGATCATAAATGWACCAACGTGAAGGTGATATGAACAGAAATATATTTATACATGTGAACATGAATGAACCAACGTGAAGGTGATATGCAGCCACATCAAACATCAAAACCTTGTATGTAAAAAAACTTCATTTCACATGTTTGTTGACCATTGAAAATGTTGAAAATGCATATCTGTTTTTGTGTGTGCATAACAGCATACATTTGACTGTTTCTATTTTTTTGATTCAATGTGTGTGCATAACAAGCATATCTGTTTCTGTGTGTGCATAACAGCATATCTGTTTCTGTGTGTGAATAACAGCATATCTGTTTCTGTGTGTGCATAACAGCATA
>NW_020205852.1:0-1085 GCF_001531365.2 Cynara cardunculus var. scolymus | reverse complement strand
TCATAAATGGCCTTACAAGATGAAAATTAAGGAGTACACACGTATGGATAATGTGTGCATACATCTATTACCGAGATAACCGTTTTTTGATCACATACGTGAACAACAAATGAACATAAATGCACACATTGCAGTTTATATTCATATCATTTTCATAGTGAACAGGACATGAATAGTATAAATGTTCATATCATTTCCTCTTTTAGGAAAAAATGTATCATACAAGAACTATAAATGTTTACATGTATATATAAGCTTCATCAATTCATTCCCATCCTTCTTCTCCCTAAGAATTGAACGAACCAAKTTCACATATTCGAGAGTGAGGAAGAAAAAGTTTACATAATCCACCGCATGTATAAATCAACATAATCAAACGAGTGTCAAGAATTGCATCATAATGAGGTACGGTCTACTGACTTGCCACTTTAATGATGGCATAACCCTCAAAAATATTATAAAGAAACAAATTGCAAAGATGTCAACTGCCATTTCCAACTACAGATACTAGGAAACAGAATCCTCAGGGAACTCATTTTGAAATCTCATTAGCTTGAATACACAGCATAACAAAATACAGACGTCCTACTGGCAAAAACATAATTCAACGTAGGGGAAGTAACATGGAGGCAGATTGTTATAACCCATTTATCAATTGTAAACAGTCATGTACCTTTAGAAGAAAATATAAATTGCCAGCCCTCTCCTTTAATTGGATGCGTATCCCGAATGGACAAGATAATTTAGGTTCCCATAAAGAACTTGTTTTCATTGTCCCAATAAAAAACAATTAGCGAATAGTCCCTTTGTACGAACCACATACAAAACAAAGGAGCTAGGATGTCAAGAAAGGTWGTTCTCAAAATCAAAACTGATTTGATCTTAAAACAACAATCAAGTTCATAACAAGTTCTATAGATACCGAATATAACAAATTGTGAACATCATATGAACAACCATGAAATGAAGATGAAYAGGATATTGAACAAAATTGATTAAATGTGAACAAGATATGATCATCAAACCTTTACGCCTGTTACAATTCATCTTAAAAAATGTACTATGTCATACAAAATTGAATCACT
>NW_020205851.1:0-4948 GCF_001531365.2 Cynara cardunculus var. scolymus | reverse complement strand
GCTATGACTCGCTTGCCTGTTACATCTCGTGTTTCCGCTTTAGCGGGGTGTGACACTGTATCTTGAAAATGGTAATTTCGTATTATGTGTCTTAGCTCTGTATCTGAGCTCCATCTTTTAAAATCAAATATTTTCTTTAAATGTCTTTATAAATGAAACAAAGAACCAGAGGACCTCTGGTTATAATTTTATTATCTTTTCCTTTAAAAATCAAATGTAAGTCCTTTTTTGGACTAGAGGCTCTGCTCGTCCAGAGGGTCTTTGTTTGATTTTAGACTTGTTAATTGGGTTAAGAGGCTCTGGTTAGTAAGACCAGAGGATCTAGTACTCAAGGGCAGAGGAGCTCTAACCTGTTGAGCTAGAAGAGTTATGGCCTGTAGAGCCAGAAGGGTTGCGTGGTTGTTCTAAAAAGGATACAAAATTCCAAGAAGATGCATTTGTGCTATGCGTTGTAACAATCTATTGGTTTTTATATTCGGTTAACAAACAGATTTGCATCTTTTGATAAATTAGGTTTATCTGTGTGCAAAAGATGTTTTTATCTAGTTTTAGTGATCTTCACCCTGTAATTGCAAAGAAAGGATTTACTCACTACTTTTTTCCCGTCTAACCCTCATTTTTTGTTTTAAAAATGTGCATTGCAGGAACAGCAGGGTCACAGGATATTAAGAGGGAGGGGAAATTAKCATTATTTTCCTTATGTGTTATCTACTTTTTGAAGATTAGAATGTTGCCTGTATATTTTGAAGATACATGTTGCTATAAATGTGATAGTGTAGGGATGTTCTTTTGATATTTTTCATATGTAATGCAACTCTGGACGCTTGGTCTTGTCCACCACTCTTGCCTCCATACACTGGATGAAATGGGAAAACAAGTATTGCCACACCATAGACATGCGGTTCTTCTCAATCTTTGAAAATGATTTGAGGGGATCACTGGAGTCCTACTTTGTTGGCCAGACGTAGCCAATATCATATAGACAGGAGATGATGTCTTCTGTTAGAGCCCATAATTCACATTTGTAAAAGTAATGAAGATCAACAAGTGATGAAGGACCAGAAGGCTGATGGAAGACTTCAAGGCAAAACAACTAAGTGTTCTATACAACCAGAGGGTCCATGAATCGACCAGAGATGCAATGAATCAAGCATCTTCATAACCCCTCTGGTTACCAACATTTGGAGTTTTCTACAACAGTTCATCCAGAGGCATACGATGAAGATATGAAGATAAGGTTGAATAACGCCTCATGGAAAACAGCTAGAGATGACAAATCGACAACTGGATTCTATAAAGTTTATCTTGTTTTTTATTTACTTTACTTGTTTAGGTAAGCTTTATCTTTCCTAGAAGATTTGCTAGATATTCTCTCTAGATAGTTATCTTCTTAGTTAGCCTACTAGTATAAATAGGTGTTAGGCCTACTGTAATCGGTTAACGCTTTTCACAACCATTTGGAATAAAGTGAATCTTTCGGCACTCAAGTATATTCTTTGAATATTCATATTTTGTTCTTGAGTGTTCGCATTCAAACTACATAATTAGGTTATTCTTAACTTAATTATTAGTGTTATTGAGAAATMTGGGATCAACAATTGGTATTAGAGCCAATTGATTGTTCTTCAATCAAAACGATCATCAAGAAACTCTCAATTCGCTTTTTTCATTAATTATAGAGTTCATAAAAATCTTCTCTAAAAAGCGTAATTTTTCTCTTCCAAATCTTCAATGGCCAACTAGAATTCTGCTTATAGTGTTGGTTCTCTCACCAAACCTTCAGCTCTTCAAAGAGAAGAGTATCCACAATGGAGAATAAGAATGGTGAATTTTCTGGAGGGGATGGACAGGAATCTCCTCAGATCTGTCATGGAGGATCCCTACATACCACAGACTCTTGTTCCAAGAGTCCCAGCAACGAGCACAACAACAGAAATACCAGCTTACTACATGCCCAAGTACGAGAAGAATTGGGATGAAGATGACATGGAGCGCGTAGAAACTGACAAAAAGGCCAAAAGATTAATTATCATGGCCATACCCAATGAAATCTTTCAATCCCTCGATGCATGCACAACAACAAAGGAACTATGGGACAAGCTGGCAAGTCAACTAGAAGAAGGCGCAAAAACAAAGAAAAACTGTAGAGCTCAATGTCTCAATGAGTATACTAACTTCAAGGCTTTACCAATGAACYGATTCAGAAGACGTACGATCGTTTCAACACATTGATTAATCAATGTCGTCGAAACGACATCACCAGAACGAAGGAAGAAAATAATGTGTTATTCCTTAAAAGTCTCGGTGATGAATGGACTCAGCTGTCGATGTACCTCTAAGCTAATCAGGACAGCTAGTCACTTCGTGACATCTATGGAACACTTGCTGCACAAGAAAATGATATTATGAAGAGTAAAGTATCCATCGGTGGACCCCTTGCTCTTGCTGCAGAAGAAAAGGATGTTTCAAGGACCTCCACCAGAGACCACAGGAGAAAAGGCAAGAAGGACTGGTAGTAGAATCAGAATCGGAAGACGAGACATCCGAATCCGACGATGATTTCAAAACCTTTGCCAAGTCTCTGGCCTTGATAACAAAATAGTTCCAGAGGAAGTTCATCAAAAAGCCGTTTGAGCGAAGAGACTCCAAAAGGGAGAAGTTCCAGCCCTCTTATGAAAAGAAGCCGATGAAGTTCCATCAAAGGGAAGAAAGAAGAGAGGGAAGAGAAGATAGAAGAGAGGAGAAGAGAGAAGACAGAGACGGAAGAAAAAATGACCTTCGCTGCTTCAGATGCAGAAAAATCGGTCATTTCTCAAAAGAGTGCAGAGGACGTCTGGTGAAGGATGCGGACTATTACAAGAACAAGTATAAATAAATCCTAAAGAGCGAAGACTAATGGCTGAAAAAGAAAATTGGGTATCTGATTCTTCRTTTGATGAAGAAGACAAGGCACTCATTTGTCTCATGGTCACGTCCAATGCAGAAGCCGCCTCTGATTCTGATGAACAGGTATGTGAGTCTTCTATTGATGAAACCAACTCTGCTCCATCAGAGCTAGAGTTAAGGGTGATGAAACTTTCAGAGGATTTCTTAAAGCTGAAAGAAAAATTAAATTTTGAAAAATCTGAAAGAATCAAAGTGGAAAAAGAAGTCAGTTTCTACAAAAGAGAGACTGATCTTCTAACCAAAGAAAAAGCTGAACTCGTTAAAGAAAAAGACTCGCATAGCATCACTAAAGAAATCAGAGGAAGAAAAGCATCTGGATCTGAATAAGAAAATAACTAAGGACTTAGAAAAGAAGGCAAAGCCCTTAAAAGAATCCGAGGCAGAGAGACTTAACTCAGTTGCTCTCAAAGATTTCTTTCAAAATGAAAGGGAGATTATTCATCAGAAGCTTCAAAACAATGAACTACTGATGAAGAAATATAAGGATGCCCAAAATGTTTATGAAAAACTTAACGGTCAAAAGGACACTCAAGGGATTGGATTCAATGAATTGGACTCCTTCATCGAAACAAAGAAATCCACCCTTGAATCCACTTTCAAACTTGGATGCATTCAAAAACCTCACATTTTCCCAAAACCCAAAGCAAATTTCAAAAGGGTTAAAGTCGATGGAAAACTGTCCTCTTGAGACATGATTTTGAAAATGTGGTGTACGAGAGCAGCACAAGTAATAATTCTGATGAAGGGAATGATGCCTCCACACCAAAGACCGATGGAAACCCTATGGTTAAACCAGAGTCTCTGGTCATCAATCTCACTTCATCTGCAAGTGTTGTTGATGAGAAGAGAATCTTAATAAGGCACCGTCATTTGATGAATCAATGAACCATCCAAGTAATATTGGAAGTTCATCTAAGTCAGAAGCGATGGAACCCCCAACAGATCACTCTGAACCATCAACCTCTGAACCCATTCCTCCCACAAACAATCATGACAATTTTGATTTCGAGAAATCCGCGAGAGACTTTCTTGACTCCGAATTTGAAGAAGAAATAATCTGCAAATCACCARAGGTCATTGAGGATAAGAAGCCTCAAAACTTCAAGGCCTCAATGAAATCTGATGTTTCAGCATCTATGAAAACTTCAGACAAAGGAAAAAAGAAAGTTGAGTAACACCGAGTCTACCAACGACACCTCACAAGGCCCAAGTACTTCATCTAATTTCATTAAGTTTACTCGCGCGCAGAAACAGAAGTGGCCTGCCTCTGAACATTCTAACCACCAATTTTATTCTCCTTCTCTTTCAGCCGAAGAACAAAAGTCCTTCCTCAGGAAAGAATTAAAGACCAAGCCCACCACATATTAAAAAACTGAACTAGATAGGAAGTTTGTAAAAACAACCGATGCTAGGACAAGATTTTCATCCCCTGTATTTACTTCTTCATTTTCATGGAATAAAAAGAAAGTTAGACATTCATGTCCTAAAAATCTCAATTGCCAATGTTTAGCTCTTTTACAAAACCTGAGGAACAACATGTTATCTCATCGATGCATATTTTACAAACACGTCTATCGTTATAATGATAAAAATCGATGAAAACGTGAAAAAGCCCAAGCCTAAGGGCAAG
This sequence comes from Cynara cardunculus var. scolymus, assembly GCF_001531365.2. Taxonomy (NCBI): domain Eukaryota; kingdom Viridiplantae; phylum Streptophyta; class Magnoliopsida; order Asterales; family Asteraceae; genus Cynara; species Cynara cardunculus. Next base: position 372 of record NW_020205851.1, on the reverse strand, counting down.
GGAACTGCAAACAGACCCAAGCCTGCAAAGGCTAAGGGTAATGGAAATCAGCCCACTCCCAAGAGGGTTGACAAAAAGAGAGAGGTTGTATTCCCGACTAACCAACGTGGACCCATTATGAAATGGGTACCTAAAAACCCTTAACTTGTCTTGCAGAACCAGCRTGTGCAACCATGGTATATGGACTCAGGTTGCTCCAGGCACATAACTGGTGATAAAAGTCAGTTGTCCAATTTCATCGACAAATCTGGAGGCTCTGTCACATTTGGAGACAACAATGTATAATCAAGGGATACGACACACTCATAAAAGGCAACATCTCCATCAGCAAAGTGGCTTATGTTGAAGGTCTGAAGCATAACTTACTAAGCA
>NW_020205850.1:2999-4874 GCF_001531365.2 Cynara cardunculus var. scolymus | reverse complement strand
TTTGGATGGCTTTCTATCATAGGATGACTGGAACTTTTCCCTTCTGAACTCTTTTCGCTCGTTGGGTTTTCTGATAATTTGTTTTGTAAATAAGGCCAATGATTTGGCGAAAGCTTTAATCTCATCATCTGATTCAGAAGTTTCCTCTTCAGATTTTGAAAAAAATCGTTGCAGAGTTGGAGGTTTTGAGAGAACCAACATTGTAAGCAAAATTCCAGTTGGCTATTGAAAATTTGGAGAAGAAGAGAGAATTTTTAATGAGAAAGAATATTTAAAAATATTGAGAGATTTTTAAATGATCGTTTGATTGGAAAATCAATCAATAGGCTCTGATACCAATTGTTGATCCCATATATCTCAATAACACTAATAATCTAGTTATGAATAACCAAATTATAGTGATTTTACAAAGAAAGTTATGAAGACTCAAAAATAAAATAAGAACTTTCAAGAACAGTTTTGAGCTTCAATGATTTTACTTCATAAATTATGAAACGTAGAACAAAGAGTAAAAACATTTTTGTCTGTCACACTTACTCACTTTTTTACAATAGACCTAATCATCTATTTATACTAGTTGGCTAATACTAAGATAACTATATATTGCTACTTTCTAGCAAATAGTCTAGCTAATAGATAAAGTTATCTTTTACATGGATAAGCATTATTAACAAGATAAACTATAATTTCAGCTGTTGATTTGTCATCTTCAGCTTTCATTATCAATGTGATGAATTCATCCTTATCTTCAAATCTTCATTGCACGCTTGGATAAATACTTAGAAAATCTTCTAAGTGTTTGTCTGTCTAGAGCATCGATGAGAATGCTTCTTTCCATCGCATCGTCAATCGATCCTCTGGTTGAACTTCGTCCATCGGTCCAATGTTCATCGATCCTCTGGTTGGTCTTTCCATCGATCCAATGGTCTAACTTCGTCCATCGATCCAATGTTCATCGATCCTCTGGTTGGTCTTTCCATCGATCCAATGGTCTAACTTCGTCCATCAGTTCTCTGGTTGTTCTTTCCATCGATCATCTGTTTAGTCTGTCCATCGATCCAATGGTCGAATCCAGACTTGGTCGTTTCTGCCTTGATGTCTTCATTGGTCTTCTGGTTCTTCATCACTTGTTTGTTTTTCATTACTTTTTACATTTTGCATTGTGGGGTTTAATATTTATACTGATCACAAAAGTTTGCAACATTTCTTCAGCCAGAAAGAATTAAATATGCGACAGTGTCGGTGGATTGAACTCGTAAATGATTATGATTGTGAAATCTTCTACCACACGGGAAAAGCCAATGTGGTAGCTGACGCTTTGTGTAACGCCCCAAACCACAAAATGCTTGTAACACATATTTCATACAAAAGAAATACATGATATTATCCCATTCAGGTCCCTTAGTACAAGAATTTATTATAACCAAATACAAGGTCCAAAATTCAAATATATTTCTTGTACTAATCAATCAAAACTATACATCAAGACGGATCTTCATGTAGAAATGCGTATAGGAAAAATATCAAATTTTCCCTTTTCCCTTACCGTCCGAACCTCTTGCAATACATAGTTAAAATCACAAAACAAGGGTTAGACCGAAATGTCTAGTGAGATACCCTATTATGATATTGCAGGGTGAAAATCACCAAAACCTTTATGAAAAACAACTATTCATATATATAACAAATATATGAATAAATAGGAGCAAAATACCAAATCCTTTCCACTTTTCAAGTTAAGCATTTGTCTAATCAAATATCATACCTTTGAACCAGCTAGGTTCCATATAATACCACTTTTAAACCTTTTTCTAATCAACAAGGTTTATATAAAGTTTCAGGCCAAACCTGATGTTTTCTCCTCAATAACATACA
>NW_020205850.1:0-1744 GCF_001531365.2 Cynara cardunculus var. scolymus | reverse complement strand
TTTCACATACTAGCATGATCAAATATAACAATTTATCATGTTGTCACATAAACATTTTGTAACAAATAATCACGTATTTATTACCTCGGGTGATAACCAAGATCCAGTTATCACACTTTGAGCAGGAAAGAAAAGAGCGGAACCGTTAATGTTGGTCCGTTGAGGGTCTACAAGAAGAGTAAAACAGTTTGTAAAAGGGGGGATGAATACAAACACAATATTTTCAAATTTAAAATATATATTGATAAAGAAGATCAATACAGATTTTACACGATTGTTTGCGGAAAGATAAGGTGATAAAAACCAATCTAAACAATCTTTAGTTACACACTAAATTTTAGCAAATACAAGAAAAGAAATGCTGTAGAGAAGATCCTTTACTTAGGCTAGAAAATGCTTGAAGTAAGAATTAGGGTTAGAGAGTGAGTTGTACGCACTCTGCATGGAGAAGAAATACTTCTATTTATACCCAGTGCATTAAATGTTCATTTAATGCCATATGGTAGGGTTAGAGTGTGTGTCAAGTCTTAAGAGGAAGGCTTGTCCTTTGCTACAGCGAATAGTACAAAGAGCACTATTCAAGAGCAGACATCCTTACCTAAAGTTCGTGGACAATAGAGTTGACTAGTCGGCTCCATATCGTACCAACTTTCATAAGGGTATGGGTTTTGTCCTTTGTGTGCATAAGGACAAGGCAACAACAATCGTGCTAAGTAAGCTTACTTTGATCACTGAAAGCTGGAATGACCTGAAGGTCTCTTCATCATTCACTAACGCTTGAGCAGTCTTCACACATATGTAGACATGCTTGTAATCACTGACTACCGCTTCAGATCACGTACTCGCCAGTCTCTAATCTTTAGTTTCAGTCTTCGACGTTTGCTGAAGGTTCTTTGGTGTGAGTGTTGTATTCTTGAAGTATTGATGTCTCTGATAGATTTACAATGCAAGTTCTTCAGCGATTACTAAACATGCTCAGTGAAAATCACTGGAATTGAAAAGACAGAAACATAAATACAACGTATAAGTGAAAAGGGATTATCATCAAATCACTGAAAGAGAAATGAATGAAGATCTATAAGAATAAGTTTACAGATTCTGATATTAAAAAAAATGAATGTATATGAATCAATGTAAAGAAAATATCAGAGAACAAAAAAAATGAATACAAACGAGTGTATTATCACCGAAAAAGATTTTCATATAAGAGACGTGATAATAACAGTTTGAAGAAGAGCCGAAACAGGTATTAGAGTTATGTACGATGAGAAATTACACAAGTAAAATCTCAGGAAATACATGTTCAGAAAATGTACTCGTTTCAGAAAACATTTCCATTTCCGAAAACATTTATTCAAAAATTTCTAGAGACTCCCCCTAGAAAACAGATTTAAGTAATGAATCAATTAAGCTCAAAAAATTAAAAAATTTAAAGAAAACATTTTAAGTACGGGTTCTAAACTGAGTGTTTAGAAACCACACTCGGTAAAGCACAGGTCCTGAACTGAAATGTTCAGAAGCCTCGTTTGGAATAAATTTCAACTCCCCTGCATTGGTGTATCATTAAAATGATATTTTGATCAGCACAAACTTGACACACCTGCAAAACCAGATTAAGTAGATTTTGGTACCCAAACGAACTTGGGTCCTATTTTGTTGTTAGTGACTGGATGAGGTATGTTGTAATTACCAAACCATTTATTTCTATAAGGTATTTTCTTTTCAGCACTATTAACAGGATGAT
>NW_020205849.1:0-4939 GCF_001531365.2 Cynara cardunculus var. scolymus | reverse complement strand
ATCATCGTAGCTAAATCCTAGAAAGACTTAGTTTTCAATAAAGGTTCTAAAATGGGATACTAACCTGAAATTCCAAAATGCAGAGTTGTCACATATGCTTTAATAAATAGTACTTTACGTATAAAAAGTGGTTTTAAAAGTTTTTGCCAAATGCTTTATAATATAGTGTGTATATATATATATATATATAAAGAGAGAGAGAGAGAGAGAGAGAGAGAATAATCTATTATTTATGTAATATTTTTAGACTTTGCATTTTGGACTTTGAGTTTGATCCAACATGACAATTGACAATATTAATAAATTAGTTGGACATGTCACAACTCACACGTCCATTTTAGGTTGAACTTTATTGTTTTTACATCTTAGACTATTTTCAATTATGCAGTATGTATTTGGGAATCAGATGTATTGAAACTTTATATTTTTCGGACTACGGTCACTTATCGTTGATTTTATAATGTATCTTTAAATTTATAATTATCAGATTGTAGGGATAAAGTGCTATAGGTACAAACCACACCGCATCAAACCGCGAACACCCCTAATCTGACTGGTGATCATAAAGAGATATTGAAAGAGTAGAAGAAGGTATTTTTCAATTCTAAAAAACTGAGATGATCTTTAGATACCGACGCTGATTTGCTTAAGAAACCACCATTCAAATTTTCTTCAAACGTGTGATTTGGACATTGTCAAAGGTCGCCTTTTATAGCCACCAATGCATTAAATGCGACATGCCAACTTTAATGTGTGGCTTCATTTGATTTATTAATCAGTCCATGCTTCTACTCTTCCTTTCCGCCTTTGGATATCTTAAAAATATGATGCAAACATTTATTAAGCAACTCATCCATTTGTATTTTGATAACCAGATCCTGGTTATCATCTGAGGTAATTAATACGTGATTATTTGTTATATGCTTACGTGATAGCATTATTATTTGGTATGTAATTATGTAACAGCATGATAAATTGTTATATTTGATCATGCGAGTATGTGGGTATGCATGAGTATAATTAACATAAACATGCATTCTTGATGAAATGCATATGTTAAATATGTATATATGCACGGATGAATATAGTATATGGGTGTATGCATGGGTATGTATATATGTATGTATGCATGAAATGGGATGCATGAAGGTGAACATGCATAAAAGAGGCGGTTTAGCCACCTTCCTGTTTTGGGAAAGGTATAAAAAGGGGGTTAAGCCTCTAATTTTCCTCTCTTGCCATTTTTGAGAATAGTGTGCGATTTAAGGGAAAGAAGGGTGAGAGAATTATTTTTTTAACCGGATTCAAGAAGTGATCCTCAAAAGTACTTCAAAGGTGAGTGGTTATCATTTTAAATCTCTTTGAAATGGCATCATTGATTGTGTTATAAACTTCTCATCTGGTTTAGATTTAAATCGGACGAGTGTTGACCGGATTGGGTATAAACCGGACAAAGGGTTGATCAGATTGGATGTAAATCGGACGAAGTGTCATCCGATTTAGAGTAAACCGATCATAGTGTTGATCGGACTAGTACAGTGAGAAAATTTTATCTTTGAAAAATTGATTAAGTGTTTTTGAACGGAGAAGTAAGAATACGATCATGGGGTGACCAATTTAATTATACATCGAACAAGGGTTGCCCGATATGTTGTAAATCGATTGGTGTGTTATCCGGTTTAGATATAAATCGGACAAGGCTTTGAGAATGTTGTCCGGATTTGTAAATCTGACAAAGACTTGTCTTGTCCGGATTCGTAAATCGGACGTGATTATTTAGTGTTGTCCGGATTAGTTACACCGGCCAAGGCTTGAACGGAGATGAAATCCGGTCAAGTCTATGTTGATCGAATTTGTGCGTTGACTTATGAAATGTTTATACAAAACATCACTGTAATATCTCTTTATAAATAATGGTAAATTTTGATAAAGATGATTTAAACTGTTGTTATTCTATTAGAACATTCATGGCTGCGATCTGTTCTAATTGGAATTGTTTTGTGAAATGTTTTGATGAGGAAATAAGGGTGGCATATCAAGGAGAGGTGTACCACGGGATAAGGGTGGCATATCAAGGAGAGGTGTACCATGGGATGAGGGTGGCATATCAAGGAGAGGTATACCACGGGATAAGGGTGACATATCAAGGAGAGGTGTACCATGGGATAAGGGTGGCATATCAAGGAGAGGTGTACCTTTGGATATAAGGGTGTCATTTGTATATGTGATGTATAATATAACTCTTACTATTATATCATTTAAGATTACTGTGATTTGAAATCTTTATTTCTTTGTGATTTAAGGATTTAGAATCAGAGTTCTTATTGGAAATCATAGTTTGGATGTTATAGAGAATGGGATAACAGGTTTGTCCTGAAACTTTGAATAAACCTTGTTTAATTAAAAATGTTTAAAAGTGGCATTATGATAAACCTGGTTTAAACAAACCTATTTGGTTTGGGGTATGTTATTTGAAAAGCTGAATGCTTGGTTTTGAAAAATGGAAAGGTACTAGTAATATATTCTTACTTGTTCATTTATTTGTTATACATATATATATGAAAAGTTGTTTTAAATAGAGTTTTGGTGATTCTCACCCTGCAATGACATAAAAAGGGAACTCACTAGACCTTCCGGTCTAACCCTCGTTTTGTGATATTAAATATGTATTGCAAAAGGTGCAGACGGTAAGGGCAAGGGAAAATATGATATTTTTTTATATGCATATCTGCTGAAAGGTTTGTCTATGATATGTAAAGTTTTGTTAGATAAACGTTGAACAGTACAAGCATTGTATTTTGAATTTTTGGATCATGTATTCTGTAATGGTAGATTCTTGTACTAAGAGACCAATTTGGTGTATAAACATGTATTTCTTGTGTATGAAGTATGTGTTACATGCAATGTGTGGTATGGGGTGTTACAGTATGCAGACAGAACAATAAATTAAGCATGATACTATCAAAACAAAACTTTACAACTCACTTTGACTGACATGTTGAGCATGTTCTCATACTAGGATGTGGGTTGATGGGAGTTAGTGAGCCAAATTTGTTGATTAAGTTTGCACTCTAAAATTGGCTTGCCAAAAAGGTTTTTCCTCAAATTGTCTGAATTATTTGGTACTGATCTTTAATCAACTATATGACAATCCAATTTGTTTTGGTGTCTGATCTATGTTTCACTTCAACTAGCCTTCAAATTTGCTGAAGACATTTTCCTTTGGACCAATACTGAATACAGGAAGACTTTTACAACTAAAACTTATTCTGATCTTTTTTTGTCTTTAACATAAGAGTATATTGAATCCAACGAGATTACATAAAACTGGACCACTTTGAGAATTGGATTCTAAGTCAAAACTTGGATCCTTAAATATTTTGAATCCAAGAACATGTTCTAGATCCTTAATGTTTCAAATCATGGTATTTTTCTTATTGTTCATTTGTATTTCTGATTTTTGACAAAATCCTAAAACATTTTAAAGTGTTTTATCAGATGCATTTATGTAACTATCAAGTCAAAGGTTGAGATCAACAATTTTCCCTTATTTATTGATAACACAAATCGATAGATAAAACAAAAACACTTCAAATGAAAAACGGTACACGCAACCAATAAGTTTTCAATCTTTTGAAAGCATAAATTCAATGATTCGTTTCTTTTTGTTTTTTGGATTTTGTTTGCTTTTTTCTTTATGATATTTTCTGTTTTTCGATATTCTTGTTTTTTATGGTCTTTTCTCTATTCTATATTTTTTCCAATTTCTCTTCTCTTTGGATGAACATATTACATGTGTATGGAAATAGAACTTGCAACAAGAGAAAATACTAATACACCCGAAAATTTCATTAAACTAGGCATAATTGAAACAATTTGATCAAGATTAATTTTATTTAATGATAATATATTGTGTAATTTGAATAAGTGATCATAATCCAATAATCAAGCAACTATTAAATAGTAACCACTCAATAATTAATACAAAATGTAACTTATGTGTATGTATAATTTACCTCTATGTTCTTCATCCCTTAATCAACACCTTATTGAAACTACCACAAACAATGAATCATATTGGTGTACTAGGTTAACATAGTTAACATTAAAAATTGAGTTAACAAAAGAATTTGCCCATATATATATATATATATATAGAGAGAGAGAGAGAGAGAGAGTGAGAGAGAGAGAGATAGAGAGAGAGAGGAGTTACTTTGCAAACCTCCTATTTCATGCAAACAATATAAACCACCATCAACCAATAAGATAATTTCATGTTTTTCTATTTATTTTTAATTATTTTTAAATATGGAAGATCAAATAGAGTAACTGTTTTTAAGGAAACTGGAGATCAATTAATTTTAATATATAATTGTTACCATTAATATTATATATTTTTTATTAAATTAATTCTACATCAATTACAAAGTCTATTTGTAATAATTTATTTCTTATGAAATTATTTATTTCATTGTCATAATAACAAAAGAATCAGTATTTTTTTCAAGCCACAAGTAGTTACTGATTTATTAATAATATAGTTGTGATATTTTCTAGATTTTGAGTATATTGTTTTGTTTTAATTCGTAAAACATATGTTATTAATAAAACCATGTTATACAGTTTTCAAAATGTTTCAAAAATGAAACTAATTTCATTATTGTTAGGTTCCATGAAATTACTTTCATTAATAAAATAATTGTATTCAGGTCTTGAAATGTTTCATTGACTGAACCATATTTGGTTTCATTAATAAAATTAATTTCATCTTGGCTATAAACCATGAAACCGATTCCATTTTGTTTAGAAAACATGAAACAAATTTAAAAATGAATGTGTTGATCCTCTCTCTCATTGATTTGATGATAATCCCTTTTTCCTTTCGATGTATTTTAGTTTCTATATTTTCAGTTCCAGCGATCAATACACTGAGCATGTT
>NW_020205848.1:0-2776 GCF_001531365.2 Cynara cardunculus var. scolymus | reverse complement strand
TGACTAGATTGGAAGTACTCCGGATCAAAGTAACCGAATGTCCCTTTGACTAACGTGGTTAAGTGGGTTTGATCTACTGATACTAATCTTGAAGTTCCAAAGTCAGAAACTTTGGCTCTGTATTTTTCATCCAAAAGTATGTTACTGGTCTTGATGTCCCTATGGTATATCGGATTGGAAGTTGCGGAATGTAAGTAAGAAAGTGCTCCTGCAACCTCGGCAGCTATTTGTAATCTTATGCTCAAAGAAAATGGGAAATCATCGGTGTCGTTTTGAATAAGGTTGTACAAGGTGCCATTAGATATGAATTCGTAGACAAGCAAAGGAACGTCTGTCTCTAGGCAACATCCCAATAGCTTGACCACATTCCGATGATTGAGTTGTGAAAGAAYGACAACCTCGTTGATGAACTGAGCTAGTCGGCTTTCGTCAACAACTGTAGATTTCTTAACTGCGACAATCCTTCCATCGGCTAACATGCCTTTATACACAGTGCCTTGACCTCCTCGACCAAGAATTCGGTTATCGTGAAAATGGTTGGTGGCCTTCTCCAAGTCCTTGGAGGTGAAAAGTATGGTTCTATGATCAACTAAACCAGTATTRGTTGCCTCCTGTTGCTCAAGAAGTAAACCACCATTGCGTTTATATAACCTTTSTTTTCGTCTCTTGGCCTTTGTTTTCTTGATGACTTTGTATAACACATAGGTGGCGAAGGTCATGAAAATCAATCCCATACTTATGCTAACACCTAAAACAAGCAAATATAAGGTGGAAACCCTTCAGATACTACACTTTTACTATTAGTGTCCATTAAAAAAGTACCCTTCATATTAACAAATGTGTTTTATAAAATTAGAATGTCTATTTTTGTTTGGAGAAAGGTGGGATGGTAATTGTGACGACAACAATAGGGACATGATGGTCGATGGAGTGGATGGTGGACGACAACATAAGTGACATAGTGACGACGACAGTAGTGACATGGTGGTCGGGTGGGAGGTGACTTGTGCCAGTTGTGAAGACGACAATAGTCACATGACGGTAAGTGATGTTGTTAGGGGGTAGGGGTGGGAATGGTGGCAGGTGTGCAACAACAATTGTGGTGTAATGGTGGGGATTAGGGGTAGGTTGTGATAATGGCAATAGTAGTATAGTCGTGGTTGAGACACGAGGTGGGTGGTGTTGGTTAAATTGTATGTGAAGAAATGAAATTCAATTTCTTCACTAGTATTAATGAATGATTGATTTTTTTTAATTTGTGAAATTAAAAAGATTTCTACATTTTCATTTTCAAAATCAAAATTTTAAACTAAAAGAGACAAGGGTATAGTAGGTGTGTGTGTTTAATCAAGTAAAAAGAAATAGAAAAAGCTGACATCATATAACCAAAAACGACATGTCAATTTCATGAAACTCTTGCACATGGAAATCATATAAACAAAAACGACATGTCAATTTCATGAAACTTGGAAGGGAATAAAAGGGGTGTTTAGGATTGTTTATAAAAATAATTTGTTGATTTATTTCGGTGTAAAATCGGTAATAAGTATTTTTGGGTGTTCGGATAAACAACTTATATAGGTGTCAAACCGGTAATAAGAAGTTTTTGATGAAGTTAAACTATTCTTACTTATAATAAGTTGATAAGGACTTTTACGAAAAAGCATAAGTTATTTCAAATAAGCAATCCCAAACACCCCTGTAAGTAGGGGTGCTCAAAAACCCAATCAACCCATCCCAACCCAACGCGAAATAACTTAATCCAAAGCTACCCGATGTCTAATTGAGTTGTAAAATTGTCAAACCATAGATATTGGGTTACCATTATTTGAACCCAACCCAACCTGATGAATCCGATATCCTTTTATTTCTTGGGTTTAATATGATTGTTGAATTTCTATTAATATATAGGGCTGTAAACGAACCGTTCGGTGGGAAGTTCGTTTATGTTCGTTTATTTAATAAATAAACGAAAATAAACAAAAAAATTTGTTCGTTTAGTTAAACGAACGAACATGAACAATGATCTCATTCGTTCATTTATGTTCGTGAACGTTCGTTTGTTTACCGTTCGTTTATATTTATTCGTTTATGTTCGTTTATATACTAAATTTAATATATAATCTTTTGTTTATTTACTTTAAATTCAAATAATATTTATTTATGTTCGTTTAGCTCGTTCGTTTAGCATGTTAACAAACGAACATAAACGGACTCGAACACACCTGATTTCTAAACGAACGAACACGAACACAAAGAKTTTCGTTCATTTACCGTTCGTGTTCGTTCGTTTGTTCGGTTAAGTTAAACGAACGAACATGAACAAGCCTCTGTTCGTGTTCCTTCGGTTCGTTTACAACCCTAAATATATATATTAGACAATTACACTATTATGTATGCTTTTCATATACACATATTTTCAATCTATCTATATTTCTATATATACTCATTCATATATATGTTCAGTAACTGTGAACATATATATGTAAATTGAGAAAATTAGCTGAATGTGATATACGTAAGAAATTTGGATAAGTTGTATCAAATGGCTGATGATGAAAAATAATTTATTAGTAGAGAAAATAACATATTCAAGGTTAGAATAATATTTTAATGTACCAAAGTATCAATCCGACCAACCCGTACGGGTTGGGTTGGGTTAARATTTTTTCAAACCGCAAGCATTTTTGAAAATTAAGATTTTTGGTTTAATAATATAATATTTTATAAAGATAATAATTAAGTATTCTGTTAGAACTTAATGATTATCCTAATT
>NW_020205847.1:3049-4794 GCF_001531365.2 Cynara cardunculus var. scolymus | reverse complement strand
TTTTCTTTTTCGGCCATCAAGCTTCGCTCTCGTGAGTTATACTTGTATTTGTTCTTGTAGTAGTCTACGTCCTTGATYAAGCGTCCTTTGCATTCCTTTGAAAAATGACCAAGCTTTCTGCATCTAAAGCATCGAAGGTCATTTTTCCTTCCTTCCTTGTCCTCTCTTCTTTCCTTTCTTCGTTCGTCTCTTCTCTCTTCTCTTCTCTCTTCTCTTCTATCATCCCTTTCTTCTCTTTCACCTCTTCTTTCGTTCCTCTGATAGAATTTAGATGGCTTTCTATCATAGGAAGACTGGAACTTTTCCCTTCTGAACTCTTTTTGCTHGTAGGGTTTTCTGATGAACTTCTTCTGAAATTGTCTTGTAATCGAGGCCAATGATTTGGCGAACGCCTTAATGTCATCATCTGAATCATAGGTTTCCTCTTCAGATTCTGATTCGACCAACAAAGCTTTCTTGCCTTTCTTCTTGTGTTCTTTGGTAGGAATCCTTGATTTCTAAACTTCATCGGCAGCAAGAGCAAGAGGTCCTCCAATGGATACCTTTTTCTTCATAATACCACTTTCTTGTGCTGCAATCTCCCCGTAAGTATGAAAAAGTAAAAACTGTCAATTTAAAGCAAGAAATGACTTAAATGAAAAAAAAAATTACAAGAGGAAATAAAAAAATTCATCCTCTAAAAAGAATTACATAAGGAAAGAAGTTCAAAATTGTGTTGCTTAGGCCAAAACTATTACAGAAGTTTATCCAACCACAGAGTCTGGATAGTCGTCTATGGCATATAGCATGTCAGTCTTGATGGTTCTGTAGACATTGAAGATCCATTCTCTGAAGTTGACTTGTACTTTGATAGCTTCCAGAATGCCAGACACTTCATCCTTCCTTAGATGCCCTTTGTTCACCTCTGCCAGTGCTTTGTTGAATACCCATTCAAGGGTCTCTGTGGAGCATTTGTTCGCTTCTGTCGGAATGAAGAACCTTAGGATGTTATCCTTATGCAATAACATAAACAAAAAAACAGGGTTGTGAACAATGAAGTTTGGATGACACCTAAGTATCCATCCTGGCCTGTTGTTTGGAGGGGTGATCTTAAAATCTGACTAGGCTAACCTCATTGCTATCTCGAAGTCCTTCTGGCTGTAGTACTTCACTTGTGCACGCATGACCTCGATAAGCCTTTTAAGCGATAGAGCATAGCTTGACCTCCTCTCCATGTATTTGTTAAGTATTTTGTGCAAGAAGATCAAATCAAATACACAGAGGTTGTGGAGGTCAGCATCTGTGAACGTATACAGGTTGTCGTCATCCCTCTTCACAGTGTATTGAACATAGAGCACCGTCCTCTTCAGCAGGGTCCTTGGAGAAATTGTTTCAAGTGACACAATCACGTGCTATGAGAAGACTTGCTCACGTGGCCTGGTGAGCTTAGAGAACTGGAACTTGGCATCAGCAGAAGGAATGCCTGTGAGCTCTGGATCATATGGGGGCTCTGTGTCCACTGCAGAGTATCTCCACATCAGAATCTATTCCACAGTAGTAACAGGCTCTGTGCGTACTTGTTGCATGGGAATCTTGCTCATTGATTTGAATATCTCAGAAACACTTCCTACTGTGGCGGACTCTTGCACTTTGGCTTTTTCTTCTTCAAGTATTGGCCTCTGGGTTGACCCCTCTGCAAGGATAGGTTTGACGGTTCCTTGCAGAGCGTCGAACATACCTGTGGACGTTTCTCTTTGGACTTGTAG
>NW_020205847.1:0-1194 GCF_001531365.2 Cynara cardunculus var. scolymus | reverse complement strand
TTGCAGGTTCGCCGGAGAATATGAGTGTGGTAAAGGTTTTTCATTTGGGGGAAAGGGGTATTTATAGTGAGAATTTTGAATTGAACCGTTTTATTGACGAAAGATCGTGATGAGTGGATTTAGGTTGAAACAGCTTAAAAGGTATGACACCCCGTGTTGGGAAGACACGCGATTGATGACTGACACGTGCGTGTTGGTTCGAAACCTTATCCACAGAACCACGCACACCATATATATAGACAAGAACTATTAAGAGAGTTCTGGCAGAGRCCTAAGGGTAACAGAGCCTCTGTGATATGTGTCGGGCCTTCTTATAATGTTACACCTTTTTATTACCTAAACGGTTTTGAAAATCCACAGAGAGACGAGTACTTGCTCAGTTCAAATCCACAGAGCCTCTGTTAGAAGCGCCAGAGGTTCTGATGAATTGACCTCTGAGAACAAGATACTTCAAAAGGTTTTGGCACCTTCTGTGGTTTGATTTTCAAAAGGTTTTGGCACCTTCTGTGGTTTGATTTTCATTTCAAAAACTCCCCCTCTGAGCCGGCTTCCATGGCTCCCCCTCGAATAAAAAACCATTTAAAAACCTAAGAAGAAGTATCGACAGAAGATCCGTTCAAAGAGCCTCTGTAAGCGATCACAGAAGATCCGTTCAAAGAGCCTCTGTAAGCGATCACAGAGGATCTGTGAAAAGGCTTCTGTGATTAAAAACATTTTTCTACTTCAAGAGATTTTATTATTTTGAAAGAACATTCTCCCCTTCAAACCTTGCAAGCCTCTGCGAGGTTAAACCTGTTTACTATAAAATCAAGTGAAAGGTTATTCAAGAATTAAAAACTATATACAAAATAAAATTTAAAGGAAAAGATATACACAGAAAAGAATAAAGAATAAGACAACCATCAACTAGGACTCTGGACATGTCATTCCTATCTTTTGAACAAGGAAATTGAACCTTTTCTCATCTAGGGCTTTAGTAAAGAGGTCAGCCAATTGAAATTCTGATTTTACAAACTATAATTCGACATTACCTTCTTCAACTTGATGTTTAAGTAAATGGTACCTTATGTCCATATGCTTTGTCTTAGAATGTTGGACTGGATTGGCTGAAATTGCAATAGCACTCTTTGAATCACAGAGAATGGGGATTTTGTTGACAGAGTAGCCGTAGTCACGTAGTTGGGTCTGCATCCA
>NW_020205846.1:0-4916 GCF_001531365.2 Cynara cardunculus var. scolymus | reverse complement strand
AGTGCTTTCATACTATTCACTGTAGCAAAGGACAAGCCTTCCTCTTAAGGCTTGACACGCACTCTAAACCCTACCTTACTGCATTAAATGTTCATTTAATGCACTGGGTATAAATAGAAGTGTTTCTTCTCCATGCAGAGTGCGCGCATCACTCTCTTACCATATCCTTACTTCAAGTTTCTTCTAACTTAAGTAAAAGATATTTCTTTTTAGCATTCTCTTTTCTTGTATTTGCTAAAGCTCTATGTGTAACCAAAGGTTGTTTAGATAGGTTTCCTATACCTTATCTTTCCACAAACAATCTTGTAAAATCTTTATTGATCTTCTCTATCAATATATATTTTAAATTTGAAAACTTTGTGTTTGTATTCATCCCCCCCTTCTACAAACTGTTTCTTATCCTATAGACCCTTTCGAGACCAACAAAACTTCGTCAAGCTGAATCTGAACTGCATGCTGATAGGAACTCTCAAGGAAACAATCATAAAGAAGTTGAAGAGCTCACAGAGAAACTTCGTAAATCTAAAAGTGAATTGATTGATGAAAAGAAATTACTGGAAAAAGAGAAAGAAAAGGTTTTGGAAGCTGAGAAGTGTTTGATTGCTGAAAAGAATGTTTTGGAGAAAGAAAAGAAAAAGGATTATTGAAGTTGGGAAAAGATTTGATTCTGAATGAAAATCTTTTGAGAATAAGATTAACTCTCTGGAGCCAAATGCCAAAATGCTTTTAAGCAAATTTCTGATTTTGAGCAGCTTATCATCTTGGAACGTGCCAATGTTGATAAAGAAAAGAAGAGCTTAAAGAAGAATGTCTGAGCAAGAATTTGGAATTGGTTAATAGTGCTGAACAAAACATAAAGTACTGGATGAAGAGAAGAGACTGTTTGCTCTTGAAAAGAAAAACACTTTTACGAAACAAGCAGCAATTGCCAAAGAGCTTGCAGAAAAGAAGAAGTGGCTCGACATTGCTTCTGAGAATGATAAGGGGAGTTCAAATAAAGAAAGAAAGAAGTTTGAGAAGGAAAGGAAAATATTTGAAAAGTTGAAGAAGAAGATAGAAGGTAAACTTCTGGATACTTCAAAGAAATTGTATGATCTAAAGACAGAACTTGAAACTGAATKGAACATGAGAACTGAGCTTAAAAAGAAGTACGATTTAGTTGCTGATGAAAGAGACTAGTTATTAAAGAAAGTAAAATACTTTTCAAGTGCTCAAAACACAACTGGTTCTCCATCACAACGTAAAACCAGCTTTTATGACTGTTCTAGTATTAATAACAATTATTCAAGCAGCCCTAAATCAACTATTTCTAAGAACTATTCTCGTTCTTCAAATTAGTATTATCAAGGATATGTCTTGGATCACCCAATTATCATTCAAAAGTTAAAAATGTTTGGGTTAATAAAGCTGATTCTATTTCGTCTCATAACTATGTTGTTACTAACCCATTCTTCCTTGTATTGTGAGATCCACTAATGATCTAATCAATCTTAGCAAGAGAAGAATCATGTGCTCCACATGCAAAACCACTGACTTTGTTAACAGGAAAAGATACAACAGATAGTATGGAGACAACAGCTATTAGAAAAGCTGGAATAATTTCAACAGGTATGATAACAACTGGTATGGATCTTATTATGTATCTGATCAACCTGTTAAAAGTACTAAAAGAAAACATCTAACAAAAATAGATGGTTTTCTGATATTTTTTTACTTTGATTGATATACATTTCATTATTCTTTGAATATCAAAATCTATAAACTTGTACTTACAGATCTTCATTCATTTCTCTCGCATATTCTGAATAATCTGATTTTGTACATCACTCCTTGATTGATTGTGCTTAAATGCTATATTTTTTCTTGATCAATTTTATCTGATCATTGTTCTTATTCACAATAATATTTTGATCAACTGTTTGTGATTATATGAGCTTACACTATCATTTTAAAAGGGACTGAGGGCTTTACAGAAATACCTCAATGAAATGTCAGAACCGACAGACCTACCCATGAGGACAACCATATCTGAGTGAGCTTAAACTCAAAATGGGTTTATGTGCAAAGCTTAAAATGAAAAAGAGAGGGGTAGTAGTTGTGAGCTAAAAGAATTGATGAGAGTTGTATAAGGATTAAAAGATTAAAAGAATCCTGTTCTAAACCTCTAAAAACCGGGCATACCACAAAATCTATCAGTTCTCAATTCTTTGGAGACTAATATGGAAAAAGGCAAAACCCAGGCCAATTCTTGTCACAACCCACCAGCTACTCATTTATCTCTTAACAGATAAGTGTTTCAATAACACTTGGGGCACGCAGCTCACAATCTATCAGTTTCTCATTCGGAGAAAGTTGATATTGAAATAGAATGATATATGTCCCCCCTTCAAGTTTTTTTGATCACAAATTGAGTCAAATAAATTTGTGTAGTTCACATGATTTATCTTTTTGAGCCTAAACAAAAGCATTAGTTGCTTTATTTTTCTACACTACACAGATTTTGCAAATTTCTATGTTATTTTGCCGAAACATTCATAGATATACTTTTATAAGATATTGATGATTGAATGGAAGTCCTGGTGAGATGAACCTACAAAAGTCTCATATATGAAATACATACGTTGTGCTGAATATATTTGTTATATTCACAGCTCTTTGTACAAGATTGAAAACAATTTCATAAATTGAAATTGATTGTTATTTTCCCATCTTCTTAATCTGAAAAGATTATACAATTGGATTTGAAAAGATCTGCTTACAATTTTATGAATTGACGGCATTCGCTGATAAATTTCATTCATTCTAGTGTATGATGCTAATGATTCTCATTTCATCATAAGAGGGAGTATGATATAATGAATGAAATAATCAATTCTGAATGATATAAAGGGTGTAGAATATAAAGATCAAGGGGGTATATAATATAAAGATCAGGAATCAGCAGAAGTCTCAAAGAAGTGTAAATGCAATGACTGAAGATTATTTTTATGCTATATTGTTTGAAGAGAAATTAAATGTGAAAATTGTCATTACAGGACTTTACTGATAGAGATTTCTCAATAAGAAGAATGTTAATTTTGGGAAGAATGTTTGTGAATTTTTATCTGAAGAAATTCTTTGATGGGGTGAATGTTAGTGAATGTTTTTCTAAAGAAATTTGTAACAACCCATAATTTCCACTTACAGATAATCCACATAAATCATATCATAAAGGAAAATGTAATATTGTTTACAAAACATGGGCTAACAAAAACTTTTCTTAATACATTTTGTGTGTCTAAATATCATCGTTTAAACTTTTCCTTTGCCTTTGTCTTGCGATGTATGATGACCTGCAAAACAGGTTGGTCCAAGAACTTAGCATTAGACCCAAATGGTCTAGTGCGTGTACAAATTTCATACGAATAACTTCCAAACTAATACTTTAGTATCAAACCTGTACAGACACAAGCATTTATCTATATTTATTATAGATTCATTTCATCTCTCTCACGGTTACACCGTCATAACATCTCACTCGCGGTTACACCGCCATTTCATCTCACTCGCGGTTACACCGCCATTACATCTCCCTCGCGGTTACACTGCCATTACATCTCCCTCGCGGTTACATCGCCATTTCATCTTTCTCCCGATTACACCGCCATTACATCTCTCTTGCTGTTACACCGCCATTTCATGTTATCTAACAAGTCTCACCCTGTAGAGGAATTAAACCAGATTCAGCCGGATATGAAATTCAGTCAATTCTTATCCAGAGAAGTAATCGGGACAACACCGTTCGAAGATCTAATCCAGACAACACCGTCCGAAGATCTAATCTGGACAACACCCAAGTGTTGCGTTGAGCGATTTAGGGTAAACAACTTTTAACCGGTTTAGAAAATACATCGGATGATACTTGACCGGTTTAGAGAATACATCGATGAACCTTTGAGCGATTTAGGGTGAACCCAGATGATGAATGAACGATTTAAGGCCACATCGAACAACTCTTGGCCGGTTTAGGTTATGTCGAACAACCCCTTTGACCGGTTTAGTTTATATCGAACACACCTTGGCCGATTTAGATGGAATCCGGACATCACTTGTCCGGTTTAGGTTATATCGGACACACCTTGGCCGGTTTAGGTAGAATCCGGACATCACTTGTCTGGTTTAGGTTATATCAGCACAATATATATGTTAAATCATAACAAGCCAGTTTTAAAAGAAATTAAATTGTTATAGAAACAATTGATACTTGAAAGCTTATAACACTCACCTTGTTTTGCTTTCGACCGGTTTAAAGTCTGCGGTTTACTCTTTGTTGATCCTCTCTCTCAGTGATTTGATGATAATCCCTTTTATCTATCGATGTAATTTTGTTTATGTATTTTCAGTTCCAACGATCAGACACTGAGTATGTTCAGTGATGCTGAAGAACTTGCTTTGTAAATCTCAGAGACACAATACTTCAAGAAGACAACACTCATACCAAAGAAGCTTCAGCGAATGTCGAAGACTGAAACTGAAGATTAGAGACTGGCGAGTACGTGATCTGAAGAGGTATTCAGTGATTACGAACCTTTCTACATATGTGTGAAGACTGCTCTAGCTTCAACGAATGATGATGAGACCTTCAGGTCATTCCAGCATTCAGCGATCAAAGGAAGCTTGCTTAGCACGATTGTTGTTGTCTAGTCCTTTTGCACACAAAGGACAAACCCATACCCTTACTAAAATTAGTACGGTATGGAGCCGATTAGTCGACTCTTTGTCCACCAACTTGAGGCAAGGATGTTTGCTCAAGAATAGTGCTTTTGTACTATTCACTGTAGCAAAGGACAAGCCTTCCTCTTAAGGCTTGACATGCACTCTATACCCTACCTTATTGCATTAAATGTTCATTTAATGCACTGGGTATAAATAGAAGT
>NW_020205845.1:2039-5172 GCF_001531365.2 Cynara cardunculus var. scolymus | reverse complement strand
AGAAGACTAGCTGCAGACCCTCTGTGAGACACCACAGAGGTTCTGTCGTCTTTGATTTGAAACAGGGTCTATTCTGAGGACAAGTTCCGGAGTCTCTATGAATAGAGACAGAGGCTCTGTCACCTGAACCTTGTACGTTGGGCTTCTTTGTTGAATGTCCTCTGCGGTCTTCTGTGACAGATTATCTTCTGTCAAAACTTGCTGTGTTACTTTTTCGATACTTTTACATTCGAAGATGAGAGCTAACAAGTGTGCATTTCTAAATGGTGTACTTCATGAGGAAGTATACGTCCATCGACCTAAAGGTTTTGAAGATCCTAAGCATCCGAATCATGTCTATATCTTAGACAAACCTTTGTATGAACTTAAACAAGCTCATATAGCACGTCATTAAACTCTTACTGATTTTCTTTTGAAATCTGGCTTCAAGAAAAGTACAATTGATATAACTTTATTTCTGAAGAAGCAAGGTGAGGATTTAATATTGATACAGATTTGTATGGATGACATAATTTTTGGTTCTAGTAATCCAAAATACTACAGGAATTTTTCAGACATAATGAAGACTAAGTTTGAAATGAGTATGATGGGTGAACGAAACTTTTTTAGGACTTCAGATTAAGCAAATACCTAAAAGAATATTCATAGATCAAGATAAGTATGTAATAGATCTTTTAAAGAAATATAATATGCTTGATTGTTCTTTAATGAAAACTCCAAATAGCCATATGAATCAAAATTGATGCAGATTTAAGTGGGAAATCTGTAGATTAAAAGATTTATAGGGGTATGATTGGGTCTTTACTATATTTGACTACTAGTAGACCAGATATTATGTTTGCAACACGTTTTAGTGCAAGATATCAATGTTGGTCCCAACCAGATCTACAAGAGTTTATAGGTAACAGTTTATAGAGGGGGGATGAATACAAACACAACAACTTTCACTTTAAAAAATATATATTGATAAAGAAGATCATTACTGATTTTTATAGATTATTTACGGAAGAGATAGGATACATAACCTATCTAAACAATTAAAGATACACACAAAATTACAAATAGCAAGAAGAAAATACTTGCTACAAGAAATAGGAAGAAGTAATGTGCTCTTCACTTGTTACAGTGTGTTGGGTTCGAGTATGCACGTTATTGTTGTATTCAAGTTCTCCATATTTTACATGTTTTGTAATAGTGTAGGTTTATTATTTTCTTAGTATAAATAGGAGTTTCCTTTGTAATTGTCATTAGCAAGTCATTAGCTATTGTAATATGAAATTAGCCTTGTAATTTCTCTCTCAATCAATCAAGAGACTTTTGGTGATCTACTCTCTCTTCATCTTATTTCTTGAAGATCTTAATCATGTTTGTATGAGATTTGGGAATTTCAATTGGTATCAGAGCAGACTGCAGCAGTTTTGATTAGAGGATTAAACAAATTTGCACGAATTTGCACGAATTTTAGTGGATTTTTGATCTGAATTCTTCATCTGTTCATATCTGTTCTTCGTCATATTTTGGTTGTTAATCGATATTATTTGCATCGCTAGATTCGCAATCTGTTTTTGAACAAGTTTGATTCACAATATTTTTGATTTTAAACAAGTTTTGAACTTGATTTGATCGATTTTTGAGTTTTCGAATACTGTTGAATGTTCTTCAAAATTCATAAATTTTCATGTTTTGATCCAAAATTTTGGTTAAAGAGTGTGAAATTTGTGTTTTTGGTTGAGTTTTAGTCCGATTAACTCTTAGTCGATTTAGTATGTTTATCGCTTAAAGCATGTACGGTTTATACTTGTAAATTTTCTGTGTGAATTGGATTTGATCGGATTAGAATAAACCGGTCAAGTCATGATCGGTTTAAGAGGTAAATCGTTCGACCCTTGTGCAGATAGTTGAGTGATTTAAATAAATCGCTTGGTAAGTCGTTTGTGCTTTGTGCGGATAGTTGAGCGATTTAAATCAATCGCTTGGTAAGTCGTTTGTGCTTTGTGCGGATAGTTGAGCGATTAAGGAATTTCGCTTAACAGGTTTGGATTTTGTGCGATTTATTGTGAGATTTACCAGGTTAAGGCTGAGCGATTTATTCTTGTTGAATATTTTGAATGATCGTACTTTGACTTTGACTTTTTTGGACGGATTTGTGAATGGATTTTGACTTTGTTTTGTGATCGATTTAATTCCTTGACTTTTTAATCAAATTGATTTTAAGCGGACTTATACGTATTTTGACTAGTTGACTTAGTTGACCTTGGCTAGTTGACTTGTTGACTTTTTACGTCCGATTTTCATTTTGGAATTTTGACTAAGTGTTGAAAACTTCCGATTTGAGATTTTAATCAAAATTGATTTTTGTGCCTCATCCGTATTGATTTTGCATTATCCGTATAATGTTTGCTTAATTGTCTAGTTTTTGGCTAAGTGTTGATAAGTGTGCGATTTGTTGTCCGGACTTCTAATCCGGATAACTTTGTTTGTTGAAAAATCTGTTGTCCGGACTTCTAATCCGGATGAGCTTGACCGGATTCCTAATCCGGATAAGCTTGAGTGCTTAATTTTTCTAAGTGTTGAATGAGTGCATATTCATATTTGAGATTTATCAGACATATTTTTGTATACTGATCCTTTAATACAAACTTTGAACTGCGGTTGATCCTATATCATACGAACTGATAAAATGAGTTCAAGGGAAGCAATGGCTATTGGTACTGATACCAAGCCACCAGTGCTATTTCGTGGAGACTATAATCAATGGAGAGATAGATTTCTGAATTTCATAGAGAGAATGAAGGAAGGAGATATGATTATGGAATCTTTGATGGAAGGCCCTGTTATATACTACAGAGAGATACCTGCTATTCCAGAACAAGGCATACTTGCTCAGATTGTTATTAAAGAAAAATTCCGATATTCAACTCAAGAAAGAGAAAGAGCCCATGCTGATGTGCTTTGCAAGTCGTACATGATGCAAGCACTGACCAATGACATCTACACCAGCATTGACAGTCATAAAGCATCTGGTCACARCATGTGGGTTCAAATTGAAAAGATGATGATGGGTTCTAAAGTTGGAACTCAGTTGAAAATCACTAACTGTATATCAGCATATGAAGAATTCAAGGCTAAAGAT
>NW_020205845.1:0-1569 GCF_001531365.2 Cynara cardunculus var. scolymus | reverse complement strand
AATCTCTAAAACTGTAATAGAGATAAATGTTAAATTCCTCAACAATCTTCAACTAGAGTGGAAACCGTTTGCTAATCATATCAAATTCAATAAATCATTATCTGATATTGATGTTCATGAAATCTATGAAACCCTGAAGCAGAATGAGGAAGATGTTTTGGAGATCCGAAATTTAAAGAAGAAGAAAGAGAAGGAAGTTGCTGATCCTTTGGCCTTTGTATCTGAAAAGAAAGAGAAGAAAGTAAAGAGCAGAGCTGGAAAGCAAGTGAAGGAAGTTAGCCAATCAAGTGAATCTGAAAAAGAATAAAGTAACATTTCAGATTCAGACTCAGAAATGTCAGAAATTAGACATGCCATGACAATGCTCACTAAAGCATTCTAGAAGAAGTTCCCGAAACGACCACACTCGAACAACCAAAGATTCTCGTCGGGTTCAAAATATGAATACAAAAACAAATTTGGCGAGAAGAAGAAATATGAAGAAAAGAGGTTTGAGAAGAAGTATGAGAAGAAGCCAGAAGAGAAGAAGAAATTTGGCAAAGGCGTGGCTGATGAAAACACCAAATGTTATAACTGTGGCAAACTAGGCCATTTTGATGTAAATTGTAGGAAGCCGGTAACTCGAAATACCGACTACTACAAGAATAATTTTCTTCTCTCTAAACAAAGAGATGCCGGGAAAACGCTTATGGCAGAGGATGATCATTGGTTAAATCTGACTGATGAAGAGGAAGAAACTGAAGCTGTTGTGCATGTGTGCTTTATGGCTAAATCAAATAATTGTTCTTCAGATGAAGAAGAAGAACATAGTGCTGAAATGAATGAAGAGGTATTGGAGCAATCATTCATTAAACAGATGCATAAGATGATGTTCAAACTCCAATCTTTCAAGCAAGAATTAAAATCAGAAAAAATGCGTTCAAATAATTTTGAAAAAGAGTTAAAAACGCAAAAAAAAATATATCACATTGTTTAATGAAAATGCTAGAAACTTGGACTGGGCTAAATCTTTGCTATTTTAGAACAAATTATTTGATGAAAAATCCAATATCTTAAAAGCCGAATTATCTGATTTAAAGAAAAATTATAAATCATTAGAATTAGTTAATGAAGAATAAATTATTAAAATGAGTAAGCTTGAACTTCAAATAATTCAATTAAATGAAAAACTGAAGTCTAAAGAGGAAGTTTTATATAAACAAGGACAAACTGATCAAACCATTTTTCTAAACAAACCATCTGAAGTGAGATTCTTTAACCCCCGGGAAGGTTTGGGATATGAAAATCCGAAATTTTTCGAAAAAGCTTTATATTATGCCCCGACCTTATACAAATTTGAATATCTTGATTGCGGTCCCGAGTTTTCAGTAAAATTTACAAAATCTTCTGATGAGGTCTGTTAGGATCGATTAACTCAGATTCTTGGTAAAGATTACTTACTTGGATGATCTGTTTAACAGTGAGAATGCAGCGAAAATAATAATAATCAACCAAAGTAAAGATCAATAAACAACACAGGGAAGACGATTGAAGAACACAAGAGAAGGCTTCAAATGATTTTCAATTGAT
>NW_020205844.1:0-4944 GCF_001531365.2 Cynara cardunculus var. scolymus | reverse complement strand
TTGAGCAATAAAGTGTGAAATCAAGCAAGTCAATTTCCCAAATCCAAAACTGGTTGAGCAGCTTATGAGCGATAAACTAATCTGAAATCTGCGCACAATAACAGCTTGAGATTGTCACATCAATTCTATTAAATCAAATGAGAATAATGGATAGCAACCAGAAATCTGCTGTTGAACCTGTTAAACCTGTTACTATCAAGAACACAACTACTTGTTGCTACTGTTGTTTCTAGTTGATGGCTAAACACAGCACAACACAGCCTTAGTCAACCTGTTATTACTGCTATTTATCAACCAAAAACAGAACACACTGCATCAAATCTCTGTTGCTGTTTAAAACAGAAACCTGCTGCTGTTGTTTTGTTTCAAACAAAAAACTTTGCTGCTACCTGTTTTAAAACCTGCTTCAAATCACTTACAAACACCAATCTTGACTATCAATCTTGCAATCTTGACTAACACAACATAAAGTGGAATTGTTATTTGGAACCAGTCACCTTATTCACTGCTGTTTAGTCACCTGCACACTGCTGTTACCTGCTGCTGTACTATTTACTTTCAAAATAAAAACAGTAAAATTTTCTACTATTTTGTTTACTGTATAACACTTTGCTGCTGCAGTTTTGTGTTGAAGATGATGTTTAAAAACTGCACAAACTGTTTAGCTGCTGCTGTAATAAAGAAAACCTCAAAGAACTTGCTGTTACACCTTGCTTTGCTGCTAGAATTTGCTTTTTCAAATCAAAACAGAACAAAAAAATTGTTTTCTTTCTTCTTTCCAAACACAATCATAGCTTCTGTTTCTGTTTTAGTTTCAGCACTGTTTTAAAACTATATGCTGTCAAAACTATTAAGACCTGCTTGCTGTTTTCTTTCGAAACACAAACACAACACACAATTCACAACCTGCTGTTACGAGATAGTTGATGTTCTTCTTCTTCTCTTCTGTCAAGACCTGCAAGCTGTTGCTGCTGTGTTCTGTTTGCTGTTTAAAATGAAGCTGTTTAAAAAACTGTTACTGCTTGAAGCTGTCAAGATTTAAACAACTTGTTGCTGCTACTGTTTTTGTTACTGTCTAAACACAACACAAACCAGTCTTCTTTGCTCCTACTGTTCTTTGCTGTCAAGATTTAAACAACTGTTTTTGTTACTGTTTGACAGAATTTATGCAAACAGACTGTCCATATAATGAAAACAGCCTGTGTTTTTGAGCAATCCAAACAGAACTAAAGCCCTGCACCAATTGAATTTGCTGTGTGTTGCTTAAACAGCCAAATCAAGCAGTCTCAAACAAAGAAAGAACTCAATTGAAACAGCATGTATAATCAGCTACAAACCGTAAACAGCAAGTAGCTAAACTTGTCACTGCAAAATGCTAAACCGGACACTACTTACAGCTTAAACCGGACACAACAAAGTGAAACCTATCAAGACTTGAAATTAAACCGGATGCTGTCAAAAATGCAATCGATTTTGATGAACAAAATTGAATCAAAAAACAATATACACCCAATTTGGATCAAAAACAGAGAATGATATATGAATCTGGGTAAATGAAATCAAGCGGATTAGAAGTCCGCTCAAACTTCTTCGATGTACAATAAGTCCTAAACCGCTCAATATTAAAACTAAATCGCACACATTAATTGATCGGTTTACATGAATCTGCTCAAGATTGAAAACCGCTTAAGATTGAAAACCTAAATACTTACCTGATGTGAATTTGATGATATGGTATCCGGTGTATCTTAAACCGCTCAATGAATCTGATCAAGAAGTGAACGGTTTACCTTAAACCTGCTGAACGARTCAGAACCTTAATCCGATCAAGTGTTGACCGGTGTAGATGAATACCGGGCAAGGGTTCAGCGGTTTAGAACAACAATCCGGGCAAAGCTTCTCCGGTGTACCTCTTATCCGCTCAAGCTTCACACGGTTTATCGTAATTCCGATCAAGTGATGTGCGGTGAACGTGAACGTGAGTTGTGAGGGTGCTATTGAGTTGTGAACGTGAAGTCTGGGAAGGAAGACTAATTGAACTTGTTGGGCCTTAACCTTTGGGCTTTAAAAGTGGACGGTTTAACAAAATTTAACCAAACAACAAAAATAAAATTAGATCAAAAACTATTAAAAACACAAAAACAAAAAAAATTAACAACAAAATGGATCAAAAACACTGATATTAAAAAAAATCAAGAACACGAAACAAAAATTAAAAACACAAAAATCCGATTCAATCTTGATAAAATTGATCAAAACAGAAAAGTTTGTGAATAACAAAGATTCACAACACGATTTCGAGCATTTGGATCATATTTTTAACACAAAAACACAAGATTTTTATAAAAAAAATCGGATCAAAAACAACAAAAATTCAAGAACACACAAGAACACGAAGAAAAAAAAATTTAGAAATTAAAAAAAAAACACTTATCTGATCGATTTCTTCATCTGGTTTCTTGCATCCTGCTTTGATACCAATTGTGTGTCCATAATATCTGATCAATTCTTCATATCTTCAACACAACAATGGCAGATTCATAGATTTATCATTAAGATCAATATGAACAAATATATGACTATTGAGAGGAAAAGTCAATCCTCTCAATTCTGGTCAAACCTTCTATTATGCACGTAATCTTACAATTGAGCTCTTCTTTTTCTAATTACAAAGATTAAACCATATTTATATGGTCAAACTAACAAAGATAAATTCAAAGTCAAACCTATAAGAAAAGTCAAACACGCTGACTTTTACAATTACACTATTTATAAACTTTCAAGACGAATACAATTAATACTGATTTCTCATTCCTAACAGTTATATAGGCACTCAGTAGAAATTGAGTGAGGTAAGTTTCAGGAGTGGGTCGAGTCGCAGTCAAGGCGTAGAAAAGGGGATGGTTTCTTAAAATCTCCATTAATGTGAAGGTATTTTCAAGAAATCCAGAGGGGACGAAGAAATAGTTATTGGGTTTTTTAACCAGAACGATCTTTTCATATTTGTTCTGGACGAAGGATAAAGCATGAGATGTTAGGGCTTGTGCCTGAGTTACCTCATTGTCGTTGGAGACGTTTGCGGACTGAGCAGATGCACTGGAAGAAGACATTTTTGCAGGAGGCTTGAGAGTTGCAGGTTTGCAGGTTCGTATGAGAGCGTAAGGTTTTATTTTGGGGGGAAGGAGGGTATTTATAGGTAGGAGATTTCAAAAATTGAACCGTCAAAGGTAATGAGTGATTTTGGGTGAAACGGTTCATAAAGTTATGACACGCCGTATTGGGAAGACGCACTATTGATGACGTGCGCTCCCGTTTTCTGACACGCGCGTGTGAGTTCTTACCCTTATCCGCAGAACCACGCGCACCATATCAATAGACAAGAACTATTGAGAGTTCTGTCAGAGGCCTAAGGGTTACAGAGCCTCTATGATATGTATCGGGCCTTTTTTCAAGTGTTACATCTTTATACCTAAACGGTTTTATAAAATCCACAGAGAGATTAGTATTTGCTCAGTTCAACTCACAGAGCCTCTGTTAGAAGMACCAGAGGTTCTGATGAGATAACCGCTGAGAACAACATACTTTAAACAATTTTTCACTTTCTGTGGTTTTAAGTTTTAGAAAACTCCCCCTCTGAGCCAGCTTCCTTGGCTCCCCCTCAAATAAAGAGTTATTTTAAAATCCTTAAGAAGAAGTGCCACAGAAGATCCGTTCAAAGAGCCTCTGTAAGCAGTCACAGAAGTTCTGTGAAAAGTCTTCTGTGAGMTAAAACAATTTATTCTTCTAGAGGTTTTATCTTTTGAAAAACAACAACTCCCCCTTAACCATGCAAGCTTCTGCGTGAATAAACCTGTTGACTAAAGAATCAAGTGAAAGATTATTCAAGAATTTTAAATTATTTACAGAAATAAATTTAAAAGAGAAAAAATTATATACAAAAACAATAAAGAATTAAGACTACTATCACTTAAGACTCTGGACATGACATTCCTATTTTTTCTAAAAGGAAGTTAAACCTTTTCTCATCTAGGGCCTTAGTAAAGAGGTCAGCCAATTGAAATTCATATTTGACAAAATACAACTCCACGTTACCTTCTTCAACTTGATGTTTAAGAAAATGGTACCTTATGTCGATGTGTTTTKTCTKRGARTRTTGAACWDGATTGGCTGAAATTGCGATTGCACTCTTTGAATCGCAGAGTATAGGGATCTTCTTGACAGAGTAGCCATAGTCACGAAGTTGGGTCTGCATCCACAGAGCTTGTGAACAACAGCCACATATTCGGCTTCTGCGGTGGAAGTTGAAACACAATTCTGTTTCTTCGACGATCAACTCACCAATTTTCCTCCTAGAAATTGGCAGCTCCCAGAGGTGCTCTTTCTGTCAATCTGGCATCCTCCACAATCTGAATCCGTGTAGGCCACTAGATCGATGTTCGAATGCAGAGGGTACCAAAGTCCAAGAGTAGGAGTCTTCTTCAAATAGCGCAGGATCCTCTTCCCTGCACAAAGATGAGATTCTTTTGGGTTAGCCTGATATCTAGCTCATAAACACGTAGAAAACATAATATCAGGCCTACTGGCAGTAAGGTACAAGAGGGATCCTATTATTCATCTATAGAGTTTACACTCTACAGGTGGACCATTAAGGTCCTTATTAAGTTTCTGTCCTGGTGCCATAGGGGTCCTCATGGGAGAGGCTTCTAGCATCTTGTACTTCTTCAAAAGGTCATGCACATATTTAGATTGATTTATAAATATGCCTTCGGTAGATTGCTTGATTTGTAGACCCAAGAAGAAGGTGAGTTCTCCCATCATGCTCATTTCAAACTCGTTCTGCATCAAAACTTCAAATTCTTTGCACATACAGACATTAGTTGCTCCAAAGATTATATCGTCAACATAGATTTGGACAAGCAAAATATCATCATTCATTTTTCTATA
>NW_020205843.1:2242-5394 GCF_001531365.2 Cynara cardunculus var. scolymus | reverse complement strand
ATATATAGAGCACTAAGACAACCAGAGGGTCAACTTTGCAACCTAATACTTGGCGGTTAGACATAGATAAAAGGTCTAGTCTCTATAACCTCTGTATTCAAATATTCGTACTATGCATTAGGTAAGATTTGCCTTGACATAGGAAGTGAGCTTTGCGTTCTAGTTTTGGTTAAAGGATCACTTAACTTTATAAGTGGAGGGCGTCCAGAAACTCTGGTTGGTTTGCTCTTGTAAGTCAGAAGCTCTGGTTAGAGGAACCAGAGGCTCTGGTCCTCGAAGAGAAAATATTTACTAAGTCTGTATGTTGAACCAGAGGCCGATGAATTAGAAATTCTTTATATTCACTGAGTGTATGTAGAACCAGAGATCGATGGACCAGAGATCCATTGGTCTGCTAGGTATGTAGAACCATAGGTCGAWGGACWACAATGCATTGGTCTGCTAAGTTATGAGGAACCAGAGGTCGATGGACATCGATCCATTGGTCTGCTAAGTTATGAGGAACCAGAGGTGGATGGACAACGATCCATTGGTCTGCTAAGTTATGATGAACCAGAGGTCGATGGACATTGATCCATTGGTCTGCTAAATTATGAAAAACCAGAGGTCGATGGACAGTGATCCATTGGTCTACTATGCATGAGGAACCAGAGGCCGATGAATTAGAAATCCCTTACATCACCAAGTGGATATTGAATCAGAGGCCGATGAATTAAAAGTCAAATGTTGCTCTGAATAGGGGAACTTCAACCAGAAGCTCTGGTAATGCAACCAGAGGCTCTGGTCATCCAGAGGCTCTAGCTTGCTTGCCATATTTAGTCACTACTTGGTAACATCTGTCCTAACCCTAAGCGCTTATTGAGGATATGTTTAGTATTAGGTTTGTTAATATCGCAGATCACTCTGTCATTATCTATTCCTAGTGAATATTCGGCAGACGAATCTGGCTATGTTGTTGGTYGATCTAGAAGGAACTTATCAATCAATGAGGATGTGGAGCCATATGAGCATGAGGACACAATGACTAGTGAGACACCTATTTTACCACCTGCATCAGTATTGCCTCCATTGGAGCCAGTGCCTGATATTGCACCTCAAACGTTTCATGGCCCGAGGATTAGGGTCACGGCTAGGAAAATTGTATCACTACCTCGACGGGTGACTTTCGAGAACTCTAGTAGAACCAGAGGAGAGGCATCCCAAGTGCAACATGGGAGCAGAGACTCATGAGTAGTGACTGGAGTACCTGCATCCTACACCCAGGGCATGACTCTAGATGAACGAGAGTGGGTGCAGAGAATTGCATTGGAAACCCAAACTCATCAGACCCGGCTGGGATATCACCACTACATTTTGAATAACCTGTCCGATGTAATGGAAGTGCATCACCAGCGTATGATAAGAACCTCGGATGCAGTCGTCGCTGCAAGATGCGAGATTAGGAGAATATATAAATGTTTAGTGGCGAGTGTATTTATGATACTAATACTAGGAATGCTAATCTGTTGGATGCTGCTCTAGAAGCAATGACTAGTGTTAGAATCACTACTCTTTTGTTGGAATCTAAGATCTGTTTTGAGGGTTGTAATCGATTAAAAGCCCTTAGTATCTTTTGAATTCGTTTAAGTGTACTGAATTTTTGGATGAATATAAAAACCTTTCTGTTTAACCATGTAAATGCTTCAATGATATCTACGAGATGAATATCCCATGTTCATTATGTTGCTTAGAAATTATTGTCAATAATATTGTTGTAAAAATAATGAGATTCCTTTTTAACTTAGGCCCTAGAAAATGCCGCCAAAAAGAGAAAACCCCGAAGTTGCACGACTAGTGTCAGAACAACTTTTGGCCGCACTTCCCAATATTGTCAGCCAGGTAGCTGCAGGACTAAATGCTAATCAGCCTACCAGTTCTGAGCCTAAGACATCCAGGGAATGCACCTATAAATCCTTTAGATCCTGTAACCCAAAAGAATTCCATGGGAATGAGGGAGCAGTAGGATTATTAACTTGGATCGAAGGTATGGAATTCGTCCTTCATATCAGCAAATGCCTAGAAGCAAACAAAGTAGAATATGCTGATGCATACTGCAAGGTCGAGCATTGACATGGTGGAACACTTTAGTTCAGACTAGGGGTCGGGAAGCAGTCAGCCAACTTTCATGGGAGGAGTTCAAGAAACTACTTAAGGACGAATATTGTCCAAGGAGTGAACTCCAAAAGTTGGAAATGGAGTTATGGAACCTTGAGATGAAAGAGGAAAACGTAGCCGCATATACTGCTCGATTCCACGAGTTAGCAAATTTAGTGCCACATCTGGTGACACCTGAGGAAGTCTGAATCGAGAGTTATATCTGCAGATTATCCCTAGAAATTCGAGGAAATATTACCTCGGCAAACCCAAAGACCCTTCAAGAGGCAATAAACATTCCGACCAAGCTCACAAATAATGCTATTCGGTCTAGGGAATTCTATAAGGGAAAAAGAAAGGTGGAAGAATTTCGAAACTAGACACTTGGGGGAAGATTTGGCAAGAATAGGAATGTGGTAGGAAATTTTAGGGTACAGACCCAAGTGGTAAATCAAGGAAGCAAACCTAAGTGCAATAAATGTAAATATCCGTACTGGGAAATTGAATCATTTGTCAAATATGCCATAGAGGGGGTCATTCCAYAAAAGATTGTCGAAAGCGGTTGTGCTTTGAATGTGGGAGTCCGGATCATATGAGAAATGTTTGTCCGAAGATAAAACAAGGAAGAAATGCTAACCAAGTCCGACCAGACAATCAAGGAAACTCAGAAAGTTAAGCACGGGGTCGAGCATTTGAGATTAGAGCAAGGGAGGCTAGGCACGATCCCAATATGGTTACAGGTATATTTCTCTTGAATAATGAATTTGCATCGGTATTATTTGACTCAGGATCCGATAGAAGTTTTGTATCGTTAGACTTTAGGCCAAAGATTAGCTTAAAATCACAAAGGATGAAAGAAGTTTACATAATAGAATTTGCCATTGGCCAAGAAATTAGGACTAGAGACATAATCATAGGTTGAACTCCAAGTTTAGTCAAGAAGGAATTTAGCATAGACCTTATTCCGATTAAGTTAGGAAGTTTTGATATAGTTATAGGCATGGATTGGTTATCCAAAA
>NW_020205843.1:0-2027 GCF_001531365.2 Cynara cardunculus var. scolymus | reverse complement strand
GTTATAGATAAGAAGGTTAAACAGAGATGTATTAAAGATTTCCCTGTAGTTCGAGAGTTTCCTGAACTGTTTCCTGAGGATTTACGAGGACTACCCCCACCTAGACAAGTCGAGTTTGGTATTGACTTAATTTCTGGAGCTGTCCTAGTAGCAAAAGCACCATACCGATTGGCCCCATCAGAGATGCAAGAAATGTCAGGACAACTCCAAGAGTTGTTAGATAAAGGATTCATTAGACCTAGTTTTTCACCATTGGGTGCACTAGTTTTTTTCGTCAAAAAGAAAGATGGATCAATACGAATGTGCATTGACTATAGGGAGCTTAATAAGTTGACTATCAAGAATCGATATCCTCTTCCTAKAATCGATGATCTATTTGATCAACTTCAAGGTGTTGTATACTTTTCAAAGATCGATCTTCGATTCGGATATTATCAAGTGAGAATTCGAGAAGAGGACATCCCCAAGATGGCATTTAGGACCCGGTACGACCATTATGAATTTTTGTTTATGCCATTCGGGTTAACCAATGGACCGACTGTCTTTATGGATCTAATGAATAGGGTTTGCAGACCATACCTGGATAAATTTGTAATCGTCTTCATAGATGATATACTAATTTATTCACGATGCAAGAAGGATCATGAGCAACACCTAAGATTAATATTAGAGCGACTTAGTGACCATAAATTGTATGCAAAGTTCTCCAAATGCGAATTTTGGATTCGTAAAGTACAATTTCTTGGTCACATGGTTAATGAAAAAGGGATTCATGTAGATCCTGCGAAGATTGAGGCCATTAAGAAAATGGGAAACCCCGAGAACCTCAACAGAAATTCGTCAATTTCTTGGTTTGGTAGGCTACTATCGGCATTTCATTGCAAATTTTTCAAAAATTGCGCAACCACTAACATCTTTAACTCAAAAAGACAAGAAGTTTGTTTGGGGAGAGAAACAAGAGGAAGCATTTGAGACTCTTAAGCATAGGCTATGTAATGCACCTTTTTTATCATTACTAGAAGGTTCAGAAAACTTCGTGGTATATTGTGACGCATCACATCAAGGATTAGGATGGGTACTAATGCAAAAAGATAAGGTCATTGCATATGCCTCAAGGCAACTCAAAGTGCATGAGAAGAATTATACCACGCATGACCTAGAACTAGGGGTCATAGTATTTGCACTTAAGATTTGAAGACAWTACCTTTATTGTACCAAGTGCACTGTGTTCACTGAACACAAAAGCCTTCAACACATCTTCAATCAGAAAATGTTTAAATATGAGTGAAAGAAGATGGGTTGAACTGTTCAGTGATTATGATTGTGAAATTAAGTACAATCCAGGCAAGGCTAATGTAGTAGCTGATGCTTTGAGTAGAAAGGAAAGGGCGAAGCTAACAAGAGTGCGACCTTTGGGAGCAATAGTAACCACGTGTTTGAAAGCACAAATTCTCGAGGACCAAAAAGAGGCATTGAAGGAAGAGAATTTGAAGAATGAGACCCTACACCACATGGAAACTATGTTTCAACTGAAGTCCGATGGAGTGATTACTTGGGAAATAGGGTTTGGATTCCTAAGATTGGCAATCTTAGATCGATATTCTTGAACGAAGCCCATCGATCAAAATATTTAATTCACCCAGGAGAAGATAAGATGTATGAGGATGTGAGGGAAGACTATTGGTGGCCTGGAATGAAGAAAGAGATTGCATTATATGTAAATAAGTGCTTAACTTATGCAATGGTCAAGGCCGAATACCAAAACCTTCCGACCTACTTCAACAACCCGAGATTCCCTAATGGAAGTGGGAAAAAATATCAATGGATTTCATAACTAAGTTGTCCAGGACTAGGAAAGGGCATGATGCAATTTGGATAATCGTAGATCGACTAACGAAATCTGCTCATTTCCTACCTATCCGAKGAGATTATAAGATGGAGAAGCTGGCACAAATTAACATCAATAAAATCATTACTCGGCATGGAGTACCTCTTTCCATCCTCTGGGATAGAGATAGTCGATTTAC
>NW_020205842.1:0-4994 GCF_001531365.2 Cynara cardunculus var. scolymus | reverse complement strand
CAATGAATACGTTTTACATTTGAAACTTTCGAATCCGATTCAACAAAAGTTAAATTTCGCAATGAATACGTTTTACATTTGAAACTTTCGAATCCTATTCAACAAGGCCAACAAAATATTCATCTAGACATGTGCGATTTCAAATCAACAAATTCATCAGAATAGAGATGCAAAATACGAAACAGAGATTGATTACTGATTAATTTACCAGTTGGGGGAAGAGGATAAGAGATGGATCGATGACGATGATTTGAAGCAGAAATCACAAATGACCGCAAAGACAAATTTGCAGGTGTCAAGTGTTGTCTTGCCATAGAACCTGCTACCAACCTTAACGCCATGAAATTGTTCAAAATTTCGCCTATTTTCCTCAGAAATCGAAATCGAAAGCTCTCAACTAATGAAGAAAGGAGGTGCAGAAGGCGGTGGTGGTGGTCGTACGCTACGTGGAGCCAACTCCTTCATCCAATTGTTTCCCATTCACGGCGTCGTGTCTCACAGTTCATCCACGAATCAAATAGAACCGTTCGATTTGGTTTCTAAACATTACGGTTCAAAGATTATTCATGGAGGGTGTTTGGTATTATATTGATTTATTTTAATATTGCACTAATAATAAGCGGTTTTTACTTCTACAGTTAAGTTTTTTTTTTAGAAAAAAACTTAAAAAAACTCAATAGACTTTACTGTTTAAAATAATTAGTTTTTGAACAATTTTTTAAAATAACTAAGTTCTTGAATATTACAAAACATGTTAAATAAGTTTTTGAACTTTATAAAACTTGTTAGATACACACTTATAACTTATACAATTGGTTAAAGTGATAAAATAATCGAAAAAGTCTAAAAAAGACCAATGAACATTCATATTTTGAACGATTAAGTCTCTAAATATTTTTTGAACCAAAAGAGTACTTAGATCTATAAAATAAAACAAATATACCAAAAAAAATACTTATATTTACAAAAAATACTTATATTTAAAAAAGATTTTTGATAAAATTTATTTTGTTAGTGATTTTTCAAACTAAAAAAATAAAAAAAGATTTAAGATTGTCGAATAAATTTATTTTAATTAAAAATAAAACTAGTTGGATATCCGCGCAATGCGGCGGGATGTCAATGTTTTTTTGTAAATCGAAGGTATGACGTTTATGATCATTATAAACTTCAAATCTTATTACGGTTGATTGACCGAAGATTTGAAAAGAGAATTGCACGATTAACGGATTTCCAAACACACATCAATTGTTATTTTTAGATTGTTTAATAATGATTTTCACTTAATACAACTCATGATCAACAAAGACAGACCTCCTTAACAAAATGGAATATATTTCTTAATTCCATGTACAACAGATTTTCACATCTCAATAGCAAAATTGATGTACAAAGGAAATAACATCTTCTGGTTGTGATTTGTTTGTTTATTCATAAGTAATTATTTAATTATATAACAAAGTGATTTTATTTTGTGAAGTAATACTATAAAAAATGGTTGCTGTTATTATACTTTTTGCAATTGTTCCAAGCAAAAAGTTAATTAAAATAACAAATATTATATAGTATTCAACAAAAACTAACCTATACAAATAAAGCAACAGAAAAACACAAGAGAATGATGCACTTAACAAGTAAACCAAACAAGCAGAAGACAAGTAATTAAAATAATTGCCCCCTTCAATCACTCATCTTACTTGCCAAGGTCAAATATGGAATCTTTTTTTTCTTTAACTAAAATGGTGAAAACTTATTGGCAGGATTGCAAGCAAGTTGATGAGATTTAAGTTTTGTTACAGCAATGCTAGGCATGGTAGGAGAACAATTATACCTTATTTAAACTTCAACATTCCATGTGCAGCATTGGAGTCAGTCCACTTTTCAAAAGGTACTTATTCTCTATGCATGAAATAGTTTTATCATGTGCTTTATAACATATGCATTCATTGTGTAGCAGACACATAACACTTCTTCCAAAGACATACTTCCATGAACAATTTAACACTTCCCTTTCCTAGCTGTCTTTGAGAATCATAACACTTTCTTTTTTGAAAAGGTTTCTTGTTGCAATAATGTATTTGTTTGTCATCATTATAACAAATAAACTTCAGTATTGATTTGGGTCCATAAAATTCATTTATTTCGTTGTTATTGATTGGTACTACAAGTTTTTGACGAGACGGAGGAAATAGTTTTTTGGCTTATGAAAATTGCAACAATTGATTTGAGATGTAAGGGACGTCTACCCAAATGCTTACCCGGTAAGCGCTTACCAATAGGAGTTAACCCTATAATTTACTTGGACGCGTAAAATTTTAGTACATCAAAACATATCGAATCCAACAATTTATTGGGTAAACGCTTATCTGGGTAAGAGTCACCATCCTCACTTACTGGGTAAGACTCCATTATTCTCAGTGTTCTTATCCGGTAAGATTCTTCACCCTTCTCATGTTCGTCCTAGAAAATTTATGCGTTAAATACTTACCAAGTAAGTGTTTAATAAACAGCCCCGTAGTCTAATAAGAATGCTTTACTATTAGCCAATGTTTGAAATACCCTTCAATGATAACAGAATGAATCTTATGGATTTAATTCAAAACCGATCAATAATTTTTAGCAATGACGATGCTAAATAAATGGTAGGTTAGAAAGTTTGTCAGATTCGACATGTTACAAACAAAGGAGACATCTACATAGAGGAAATATAAAAGTACAGGCCAAAAAGATGTTTGATACTCCTGTTCCAAAAAGAAAATTAAACATATTCACTCTCTTGTGGTCTTCCACAGCCTTGATACACATCCATCCAACAATCTGAAGACCCCACTMTACTTATGCTTCTTGTKTGCCCAATATTCTCATATATAAACTAAACTCCCCACATMTGTCATCATGAAAGGAGGCATACCATTGCATTAATGTTAGCAAGGCTTAACAAATGATGAGGATTGCATTAGGTATCTGAATCTAGGGGGTTAACATTTTCAGAACATGGTTTCAATAAATGAGAGCTATGTTGTAACAACCCATTTCTGGGCTTAGATGTTCTTATGATAAGGAACCGTAGGTGCGTTAATGAATAAATGCTTAATCGATAAGTTTCGAGATTTAACGAAACTTTCTCGTAAGTAAATTTTAGGATTTCTAAAGTGTTGGTAAAGGTTGAATCTGAGAAATTAAACTATAATGTTAATATATAATAAACGTTAAAGATTGATTTACTAATTGGTTAAGTATGTCAAACCAAACTCAATCCAGGATTACTTTAAAAGATACAAGTACACAGTGGCACAAGAAAATACTATATGTTGGAGGGTTATAATGTGCAGGCATCTAAAGCCGTACCTTTGGGCTATTGGCTTTCTAGGTGAGCTGCAATCGCCTAAATCATCCGAGTTACTCTTAGTCAGTGGAGAAACCTGCATAGAAGCAATACAATTTAGACCAGCTATACCAACCAAAAAGATTTACTGCTTTATGCTCAATGGCTTGTTATTGATTTCAGCTTGTGGACTGTGGTTCCAATTCTGAATATGCAAATCTTGGTTTGTAGTTAGTTCTTTATATGGGTTTCTTTCATATGTGGTTGTGATTCATCAAGCTTGTAAAGGTCAAGCTTTCACTTTTACATGTATTTTTTATACAATCATTTCATCAATATAATATACTTGTTCGTTTGCATAATATTTAAATAATTACATATTTATATTAAGCTCACCTCAACTAAATTACTGGCTTCGTCTGTGCATACATGCATATGTGTGTGTATGCATGTAGACTCTAACTCTACATTCACACAGTTGAATTCACTAAATGAGGTGAAGTCCTCCAACTATGGGACCTTGGCAAATGATATATAGAAGGAGACATGCAATTTAACATATATTGCCCCTCTTCTTTTCCTTGTTCCTACATCTTTTTTTCTCCTTCCTCAAACAAAATATCTTTAAGAATTATGCAAAGTTTCATTATTCATTTAAAAATATGTTCAATAATATCCAAGATTCTGTTTTTTCTTTCTTTACTCTGTCTGCTTCTCTTCCAGTTTGCAGCTTCCTATTTTAGCCATGTTTCAGTCTCCGACGTCTTTGTTTTATCTATGTTTCAGCTCAATGCTTCAGCCTTTGACATTGTTTCTTATGTACAGTTTTAACCTTTTAAGGTTGGACAGATGATTCTTCTAGTAACTTAATCAATCTAAAGTGCATTACTATGGTTAAATGTCAATTAATTAAAAGTACAAGATACACATAACCAAAATCTAATTAAAGACATTTAAGAACAACACCTAACAGGCAACCATCTTCTGAACACACAACCATATTTCTAAATAATAGGACCAACTTAAGTGACATTTGAGAAGTTGAAAATCTTTGTGGCTAACAATGCGTGATTGACTTATTGTTACACAAAATGACTTGTTGTATCTAGACTGTGAATGTTTGAATTTAAAGCAACTATAGCAGTCTTATCTACTTCAGCCTCTTTCCAGCACCCACTCTTCGTATAACCAGAAAATAATGCATACATGTTTATCAAACTATTCTAAAAAAATCCACAAGATCCATATCCCAATTTCATGAACTGACCATGTATCTGTTTCCCCTCCTCCAAAGCTCATAATCTTGAACAAGCGTTGAAAATGAGTTTACTATTATTTATCATCACTGTATAAACCACTTAGACTCCTATGTAATTACTTAAGAAGAAAACAAAAAAAGCCAATGCACATTGAAAGATTAATAAAAAATGCCATTAACCATCGTAGGTCATAATATAAGAAGCAATTATAAACCAACAAACATCAAGCTATTCAATCTAATTCCAAAATCTCTCCACTCAATCAAACAGTAAATATCGGTTCTAACTAACATACCAACAAGTTTAAATTGGATTAAATTAACACAATCCTAACTTTTTTAATTGGTAACATTGAAATTTAAGTAATTTGACATTAATTGGTAGTACTATATGCTTTAAAAGTTGTCTTT
>NW_020205841.1:1868-5062 GCF_001531365.2 Cynara cardunculus var. scolymus | reverse complement strand
TACTTTGGTTGATACATATCTTTTCCGCTGCATTATCTCTGTCAAACAGATCATCCAAGTAAGTAATTAATATCAAGAAATAGAGTTAATCGATCCAAAAGGATTCAAGGGTGGATTTCTTTGATTCGATAAAGGAGTCCAATTCATTGAATCCAATCCCTTGAGTGTCCGTTTGACCATTTACATTTTCATACACATCTTGGGCATCCTTGTATTTCTTCATCAGAAGTTCATTGGTTTGAATCTTATGATGAAGAATCTCCATTTATTTTTGAAAGAAATCTTTGAGAGCTACTGAGTTAAGTCTCTCTACCTTAGATTCTTTTAAGGCCTTAGTTTTCTTTTCTAAGTCTTTTGTTACTCGCTTGTTTATTTCCAGAAGTTTTTCTTCCTATGATTTTTAATAGTGGCGATGCGAATCTTTTCTTTCATCATATCAGCTTTTTCTTCGGTTAGAAGACCAGTTTCTCTTTTGTAGAAACTGACTTCTTTTTCCTCTTTAAGTCTTTCAGATTTTTCATAGTTTAATATTTCTTTTAGTTTTAAAAAGTCCTCTGAAAGCTTTATTAACGTTAACTCTAGCTCAGATGGAGCCGAGATGGTTTCATTGATAGTAAACTCAAGTACCTGATCATCAGTGTTAGAGGCAGATTCTGCATTGAACGTGGCCATCAGACAGATGAGTGCTTTGTCTTCTTCATCGGATGAAGAATCAGACACTCAGTTTCCTTTCTCAGCCATTAGGCTTCGCTCTCTAGGATTGTACTTGTATTTATTCTTGTAATAGTCAACATCCTTTACCAGTCGTCCTCTGCATTCTTTGGAAAAATGACCGATTTTTCCACACCTGAAGCAGCAGAGGTCATTTTTCCTTCCATCTTTGTCCTCTTTCTTCTCCTCTCTTCTACCTTCTCGTCTTTATCTCTCTATTCTCTTCCATCTCTTCTGTCTTCCCTCTGATGAAATTTAGATGGCTTCCTTTCATAGGATGGCTGGTACCTTTCCCTCTTGAACTCTCTTCGTTCATATGGTTTATTGATGAACTTTTTCTGGAACTGCTTTGTAATCAAGAACAGAGATTTGGCAAAGGCTTTGATGTCATCATCTGATTATGATGTTTCATCTTTAGATTCTGATTCCACCACCAGTGCTTTCTTTCCTTTCTTTTTGTGGTCTCTGGTGGAGGTCCTTGAAATGTCCTTTTCTTCAGCTGCTAGGGCCAGGGGTCCACCGATGGACACCTTTTTCTTCATGATATTGTTCTTTTGTGCAGCAAGCGTTCTGTATACGTCATGGAGTGACCAGGCATCTAAGTCCTGATTTGCTTGAAGGGACATCGACAGCTGTGTCTATTCATCGCCGAGACTTGTAAGGAATAAAACATTGTTTTCTTCATTTGTTCTAGAGATATCATTTCGACGACATTTATTAATCAATGTGTTGAAACGATCGTATGTCTTCTGAATCGGTTCATCAGGAAGTGCCTTGAAGTTCGTGTATTCTTTTAGACATTAGACTCTACGATTTTTCTTTGTTTCCCCCCCCCTTCCAATTGGCTCGCCAGCTCATCCCATAGTTCCTTGGCTGTGGAACATGCATCAAGTTCTTGGAAGATTTCATTGGGTATGGCCATGATTATCTGTCTTTTGGCCTTTTTGTCAGTCTCAACCCGCTCTATGTCATCTTAATCCCAATTCCTCTCATCCTTGGGCATGTAGTAGGTAGGAATTTCTGTTGTGGCGTTTGTTCCTGGGACTCTTGGAACAAGAGTTTGTGGAACATAGGGACCCTCCATGACAGATCGCAGAAAATTTATGTCCATCCCTTCCAGAAAGTTCACCATCCGTATCCTCCATTGTGGGTACTCTTCTCTTTGAAGAGTTGGAGGTTTGGTGAGGGAACCAACACTATAGGCGGAATTCCAGTTGGTCATTAAGATTTTCAAAGGAGAGAAAAATTACCTTTTCAGATAAGATATTTTATTAAAAACGTGAATTGCGAGATTTTTGATGATCGTTTGATTGGAAAAACAATCAATCGGCTCTAATACCAATTGTTGATCCTAGTTCTCTCAATAACACTAATAATTAAGTTAAGTGTAACCAAATTATAGTGTTTAGATAAATAAAATGATGAACACTCAAGAACAATGTATAAACATTCAAAGGATAACTTGAGTGCCAAAGATTTCACTTTATTCCAATACTTATGAAAAACGTAAAGCGTCCTAAATTACTATAGTACTAACCACCTACTTATACTAGTAAGCTAATAAGAAGATAACTATCTACTGAGACTATTTAGCTAATCTTCTACTAACTGATAAAGCTTATCTAAAACATTTATAAATATTAAACCTAGATAAACTTTGTAGAATCCAACTATAGATTGGTCATCTCAAGCTGTCTTCCATGGGATATGAGTTCAACCTTGTCTTCATTTCTTCATTGCTAGCCTCTGGTTGAACCCGTGAAGGAAACTTCTAGTGTTAATGTCTAGAGGGGTTATGAAGATGCACTTTCCATCGCATCTCTGGTCAGTTCATCGGCCCTCTGTTTGTTCTTCAGACTTAGTTACTTTCCCTTGAAGTCTTCCATCGGCCTTCTAGTTTTTTATCACTTGTTTGTCTTCATTACTTCATACATAATACTTGGGTCTAACACAAACCATCATCAAGGCCAAGAGAGAAGGGAATCTCTATCTTCTAGATTTTGAATCCTTTAAGGGACAAGACACCCTTTGCCTTGTATCCCATAAGAGCGATGAAAATTTGCTATGGCACCAGAAGTTCTCACACCTGAATTTTGATGTCTTAAGAAAGCTAGCCAAACAGAAGTTGGTCAAGGTGATTCCTGATCTCAACTTTGAAAAATATCATCTATGCTCAGCCTGCGAGATGGGAAAACTAAAAAGGGCCTCTCACCGAACAAAGTCAGAAACCTCCTACCCCAAGCCCTTGGATATGATCCATATTGATCTCTGTGAGCCATATCTACACAAAGCCTCTCAGGAAAGAAGTACATATTGTTACTCGTTGATGAATACTACAGATAACCCTGGGTTGAGTTTGTGAAGAAGAAATCAGA
Organism: Cynara cardunculus var. scolymus; assembly: GCF_001531365.2. Taxonomy (NCBI): domain Eukaryota; kingdom Viridiplantae; phylum Streptophyta; class Magnoliopsida; order Asterales; family Asteraceae; genus Cynara; species Cynara cardunculus. The sequence goes on along the minus strand of NW_020205841.1, from coordinate 1,976 downwards.
TGTTCGTGACCTACTCATTGGGGTGATGAAAAGACTCCAAGTCCTTCTACAACAAAAACTCATTAAAGTTAGAAGCGACAATGGAACTGAATTCAAAAATGCCAGAAT
>NW_020205841.1:0-1093 GCF_001531365.2 Cynara cardunculus var. scolymus | reverse complement strand
TGCACACATATTTTTGAAAACACAAAAATGAGGGTTAGACATGTATGTCTAGTGAGGTTCCCTTTTTATGTAATGCAGGGTGAAGATCACCAAAACATTAATTTCAGATAATTCATTTCATGTAGTAAAGGCTGAAAATCGTATTCTGTTTCAAAACACTTTTAATCAAAATCAATGACCATAGGTCATATTTTCCCGTAACCATAACATCAATACTGTTATTTCTAATAAGAACAACATCTCTAAATCCTCAAATCMCCAAGAAGTGAGAACTCCAATCTGTTGTAATCTTAAAAGATATAATAGCAATAGTTATACCATGCACACACAACGACCATCCTTATTACATCCATAATTTCCCCTTTATAGAAACAACTATCCATCGCACACAACGACCATCCTTATTTCCCCTGAAAATCTTATGAACTATTTCATCCAATGACAGGATGCAGGTATAACTGTCAGAGTGAACCTCGTTCATAGTTTTAACCAAAATCTATAAACTATTTCATCCAATGACTGAACAAAGTCATATACGTCAGAGTGAACCTCGTCTATAGTTTTAACCAATCATAATCTGAAAATAGGTTTATATTCAAAACCTTTCGAGTCTTAGAACAATCTGTTCTGTAAATGATTTCTCAAATCATCTAATCCTCTTTAAATCCTCAACACAGGATATCAAATCTAAAACTGCTTTTAAGGCATAGTTTCTGCTTTAATCCTTTCCAAAACAGATTCAAACTTCAGAGTCACAAAATATTTCCTTTAAAACTTAAACATAATAGTTTTACCAAATTCTTTTAAGTTTCAAACCATCAATACTCAAAAGCTTACAAAATAAATAGTAGATATAAACTCACGGTTTGTAAACAGACCGTAGTTCAAAAACTCACAAGTTATATCAAAACAGTAGTTAAACTCACGGTTATATCAAAACAGTAGTTAAACTCACCTTGTTAAAACAGATTCTGTAGTAAAAGATCACACAGCAAACACAGATTCTTTAAAACACTGGTTCTTTCTCAATAACACCTTCAACGTCTTCAACTTTTCTTTCTAACAAATATATCTTCTTTCAAAACAAGGAATG
>NW_020205840.1:0-4991 GCF_001531365.2 Cynara cardunculus var. scolymus | reverse complement strand
TAAAACATTAATGGGTATTTGTATGTGATTTGTAAGTCCATAACCATTGCAAAGCATGTTATGAACTGTTGTAGCTGCTTGCTGGTTCAGAATCTGCTTTCCAAATACCCAGGTTCAGAATCTGGTATAACCTGTTTACATTAAGCTTAAGTATAACCTGTTTACATTAAATAACATATGAACAAAGACACCAAAAGATCCTTTTGAGGTTCATTAAAAGATATAATACATCAAGTCAATGCTTGTGCCTGCTGTAATGCATACAACACCCCTATGCCTGATGTAATGCATACAGAGATCTAATAAACAGATGCCATAAAGGGTACTAATCATTATGAACTAGATAGTATTTGTTTATATAAATAGTGTTATATCCTTGGGGAAAAACCACCTGCATTTGCATCCTGCTCCCTTATGCTACAGATAGAGTTGTAGACAACAATATCCATTCAAACATCCCATGAAGGCTCTAGATACCTTGAAGTTATACAATTTGTGATTATTGTGTCAAGTGCAACTGTGCAAATGCAGCAATGCATATCATCTTAAATTTGAAACCATAGAATTTCATGACTGAGGATCAAATGCTCCCTCTAGGGATAACTATCTTTCTAATTTACAAGAACAATATCCAGACAAACATAGAGTGACACTAAGAGAAGAACATACAACTCACAACCTCATATCCATTTGGAAGAATATCACTCTAATATATCTCACTAGAGGGACAACTATCTTTCTAATTTACAAGAATAGTATCCAAATAAACATTGCAAGTACTGTCAATTTAAAAAAAATCCTTCATCTTCCAATCAATGATGGGATGAAACACTATAATGACACAAACGTCATGAATCTTTTGGTGGTTGAGCAACAAAAACACACACTATTAAACCTGCAGATTCTTGATGGCAGTATGAACATCCTTGTCTCCTCTACCACTGCAGTTAAGGACAACACTTTGTGAAATTAGGAAGGGTTGGGCATAGTTCCTCTAGATAAGCCAGTGCATGAGATGTCTCCAAAGCTGGGATTATGCCTTCTAATCTAGACAGTCTCTTAAATGTTGTAAACAAACAATTAAAACAATACTAGACAAGACTCTATATAAACCATACATCTAGAAATAAAAGAAAAACAACCCATGTACCTTCCAATGCTTCCTCATCAGTCTATAACATGCTAAAACATTAACTGGTATTTGTATGTGATTTGTAAGTCCTGATGAATTCATCAGTCCTGTTGAAATTATATGACCATCGGTATCATCATCTCCATCAGTGTATCTGTCCTTGCTGCTGCTTGGTTCGAATATAATAACTATCTTTGATGTTCTTAGGTTTTGATCTTCGATTTGATATGGTTACTTTTGTGTAATTGATGATCTAGATCTTTTATTTGATGTTTTGCAGGGGAATTTACATTACATTCAATTAGGATTGATCAAAAATATATGTTTAAAGCCCCAGCACTACCTCCAAAAATCTCATCAGGTTCTTTTTTCCACTCCTAGGGTTTAGTTGTTGTATTGTTCTGATATGATTTTATGTTATCTATGATCTTAATCTTTCACTAGATTTGCTGAAGAAAGTGTTTTGTTCCTTGCGATATTCTTTTGTTGATGGTGTTGATCATGTTATATGATGTATCTTAGCTTGAAACTTTGCATGTATTTTATAATTTCATGAAATTTCTTAGAAAGTAGATGTAGTCTCATGAAAGCATTGAGGTAACTGAGGCATACCTACATTTATGGATCTTTGTTAATGATGGGAGGGAAAATTCTTTTTATAGTGGTTTAACTGCTAACGAGGCTTTCTTCTGCACGTTGGGAGGCGGAGAAGGCCTTGTCGATATAACGATAAGGATCACTGTTGTATTTCACATTTAGTTGTCTATTGGTCATTGCAACCTCTCAATCTATTTTGAAATTTAGGATAGAAACTAGATAGTCTGTGCAATTGCTATCATTTGATGATGTTAGACATGAGTTCTTTTAGATGTTCATCAATGTTAGTGCAAGTTTACATGGCGTTTGAAGTTTATAATTAACAGCTACTGGTTGAAGATGTAGATTGTTCATAAAAAAGGCTCTTAAAGCAATTTTCTAATGTCAGACTGCTGCTATTATGAAAAGTTAAGCAATTTTCGTTATGTTCAATTTGTGTTGGGGACTTTTGTTCTAAGCTCCACCTTCAGCATTTAAAGGGTTGATACCTGCAAATTGGTGTATCTACCGAAAACTTTGACAGATTTGTATGGCCAAGTTACTAATGTAAATAATGAATTTCTTGTATAGGTTTGTATGGAAAAACTACATTGGAGTAACAACCACTTAATTATGTCTTAGTGTAGTTCCAAGGGATCCCCTATCAATATTAGTGAGAGGATTCCATGTGTTGTGTTGGTCAGCAATTAGTGGAGGCCAACGTACTCCAAATGGATTTATTAATCGAAGCCTTCCCCATTATCAGAGAATGACAAAGACCCCTGCTATATGTCTTGTGCTCGCATGGTTTTTAAGTTGAATATTACTTGCTTTATATTTATTTTTGCGGTTTCTTAAGGGACATTTAGATTTGCTTTTTGAGAGACATTTTCTTATTTGAATAGGTGTAGCTTCTTTTCCTCAAGAGACTATAGTTCCAACAAGTACTCAACTTTAGGGTTTGTTCTTTCTTCGACAGAATCCTGAAAAAAAGGGAAGAAGAGAATGGTGATRGAGACTTGTTAATCCTATCTCTACATGGTGGAATCTCAAATCTAAGAAAATTGTCAAAAATAAACATTTTTAGCGTGTGCTAATTCTTAGAATAAGAAAGCATAAAAAATGTACTAATCATAATTAGGTGGTTGATTGATGGATGTAAAAGAAAAGAAAACTCTACGCATTTTTTTTTCCAGATGATTTTTATGCGATTGAATTTTAATAAAGTTTGTAAAACTGATCCAATTCAATTGTTTGAATTTTGATAATCAATTTAAAGCAATTAATTTTGCATAAATGATTAATTCTAATCAATAATTAATTCATTTGGATTTATCAAATATTTGAATTAATCTCCAAATCTTTTTTAACCATATTAAAAATACAAATATTATATAAAATAAATTATCTATTTTTGATTATAAATCTGTATTGATTTTATTATATTGGATTTTGAATTATTATATTTTTTTTATCTATCGATAGTAATTGGAGCCATAACTTTTATCTATTCAAAACGTGTGAAATTGTAGAGACTAAGCACAAATCCTATCATCGAAATGTCTTAAAATCTCCTTTACAAGACTATTAAAGTTTTACGCGATGAATAACGTATAATCAACAATTATATTATTACACATTTGGTACCATGTGTTTCTATTAAAATCATTGTGCCTTTTTTTGCATGAAATATTTACAAATGGGTGCATCACGAAAAACAAACAACAGTTGGATATACGGATGGACATTATTTACAAATGATTGTATTTCTTTATTCAGTCAAGAATTTCAAGTTTGGTAATGAGCTCTGAGTAGATGGGTTTAGAAACCCAATATGTGTGCAATTATTTTCTCATTCGATCTTTGCTAATACACCGTATTAACCATTAACTTTATATATAAGTTGACTTGTAAAATAATCATACAAACTCATGATTCAAGGCCAAACGAATGTTTCAGAATTGTGAATCACCCGCGTTGCATCGTGCGGGTACATCACTAGTGTGTATATATATATATATATATATATATATAATATCAATAAAAGAAAATAATATTATTAAAATTTAAAAGACTTTTATTCACTTTACTCAACAACCCAAATAAAGCTCACGAAATAGTCTAGTTTATTTGTTTAAAATCGTGATTTTAGTTGTATGATGTTTGAATTTCTATTTAGTTTTATATTGTAATCTATTACATTGTTTGTAATAGTTCGATTATGTTTGAGACATTTAAACTTACATCTTTAAAAAAATTGTAATTTACTTTTAATTACGAAAATTAGCATATTGTAATTTTTTTCCAGATCGGGTTTCGGGTTCGAGTTCGGTTATAACCAACAGTGAAAACGATGATTTTTTACCCTTAACGGGTTCCCCAACGGGGATCGGGAAACCGTGGGGACCCGATGGGGATCCCCAATAAGATCCCCGACGGGGATCGAGGAGGTTACGAGGACGGTTTTAACTATCAGTTTCGGGGACGGGGATACCAATACCTGGCCCGAACCCGGCCCATTGCCATTCCTAGTTCTTGTACTACATAACATTTACATCCACAGTTTGATCTTCACATAGCTATGCATATAGGGAAATAAATCATATTTTCCCTTTTTTTTACTATCATTATACTCTGTTGTTCCTGCAATACATATTTGAAACATAAAATGAGGGTTAAATCTTGAGGTCTAGTGAGATCCCTTTTTCCATGTAATTGCAGGGTGAAAAATCACCAAAAAATTATTTAAATCAATCATTTCACAGAAGATAAATCCATAATCTGTTTAGTACATCGGTCCTCTGGTTCCTATGACCATACTTAGAAAATTGTTTTCATAAAGTAGCAGGACCAGAGCCCCTCTGGTTCCTCTACCAGAGCTTCTGGCTGTACCAAACAGAGCAACATTCCCGAGTCCTCAAATCACAAAGAAGTAAGAACTCAAAACTATTGCAATCTTAAGAGACATAATATCAAGAGCTATAATAATATCCACACGTACAAATGCACCCTTATATCCAAAGATACACCTATCCTTGATATGCCACCCTTATCCCATGGTACACCTCTCCTTGATATGCCACCCTTATTTCCTCATCAAAATATATGGATTAGTTCCAAGCGAAGACAGACCAAAGTCACAATCGTCTTGATGAAACATCCTCCATAGTTTTAACCATCAAAATCTATAGATTAATTCCAAACAAAGATAGACCGAAGTCACAACCGTCTTGAAGGAATGCCCTCTATAGTTTTTAACCAATAATGGTTTCAAAATAGTTTT
>NW_020205839.1:0-5003 GCF_001531365.2 Cynara cardunculus var. scolymus | reverse complement strand
AAACGCTATACTATTTCTTTGTTGGATAAATTTTATTTTATGCTTTGGGCTCTCATCAATGAATTTCAGATTATGTATTTTAGGGGTGTTACAAGTTGGTATCAGAGCAATAGCTTAAGCGAACTAGGTAGGGAGCTAAGACGCCTAGACTTAAGCTGAGATTGTGAACATTAATTTGTGAATTATGGGTAAGAACCCTAACATAGGAGAGCCTTAGAGTCAACGAAGATTCATGATTCATGAACTGCGACGACGAGATTGAGGACCCTTATGTATAACCTATTCGAAATTTCACTTAGCTAATGCTATTTTGAGTATGTTGTTACATAAGCGTGCTCGAACTTACTGTTATTGCAAAGACTTATGAATGCATTGATCATAGAGATAGCAAATGGTAGTCAGGTTGTGGTACGTGAGATTGTTAGAAGTTGCGTATTGGGAGTTGAAGGGAAGGAATTTCGGGTAGATTTCATACCCAAGACTATAGGCGGATTCGATGTCATTATCGGGATGGATTGGTTGGTAGAGAACCAAGCAGAAAATTTTATGCTCTAAAAAGCTGATCCGAGTCCCTTTGCCGGATGGGGATGCAGTGATTGCCTGAGTTCTTCAACATCGCACTCGGGATTATCCAGATGCCTAAATAATAGAGGCTTAGTGTGGTGGTGCCACTCTATAGGAACAAAGGTAAAACACAATGGTAGAATATACTGGGCTTCTTTGGTTACCTGAAATTCGAGAGGTGACAATTTAAGATTTGCAGCAGCCTCAATCTACAGTCGACACTAACCAAAGGAAATGCAAATGTGAGGAATTGACATTTGTGGTTCACCTTGTTCAATAATCAGAACGTATGTTACAATCTGAGTACCTACTCAAATTGAACATGACTTATATAACAAAAGGATAGAAGCTTCAGCTTATTACACCAGCGAAGTAGGCTGGTAACGGAATTTGATGAGATGCTTATGCATCAATGGTTTAGCCTCTGTATGACCATGACATAACCGCCACCAAATTTATTGGAAGAAGAGTAAGTGATGAAGTTGTTCAGGAAGACATTAAGTTGTGGCCCTTTGAAGTGGTGGCTGGGAGTGGCGACAAACCAAAGATTGTAGTAAAATACGAGGATGAAAAGAAGGATTTTTCTGCTGAAGAGATATCTTCCATGATTTTGATGAAAATGAAAGGGGGAAGTTGAGATCAAAATATACTATGAGATAGATGACAATGGGATCCTGCATGTCTCAGCTAGGGAATTAACTACTGACAGGAACAAGCGATCAAGATAACCGACGGTGGTGGCCTGTCAAAAGCGGGGATTGCCAAAATGATTAAAGATGCTGAACGATATAAGCAAGAGGAGGAAGCACACATAAAGAAGGTGATGGCCCATAAAGCTTTAAATGACTATGTGTATCGGTTGAGAGTCAACTTAAACCGATACAAGATTCGGTTGAGTCTAATTATGGATATGGGGCTTAGTGTTAAAGACTTGGAAGAGATAGAATATGAGATCAAGGAGACAATCGAGTGGCTTGATGAAAACCTGATGCCGATACTGATGAGTTAGAGGAGAAGGAAATGGAGCTTGACAGTATATGCAGACGGACCAAGTATAAGCTATCTTGATGCCGTAGGGCATATGATGGTAAGGTAGTATGACACATATTGCACCGAACAAGATCATCTTTGAAGTATGTAGCTAGTTTTTATGCATGCTTGGTATATTAGCATGTTTTTCCTAGCCATGAGCAGATTAGGGACTGAAGGCAAAAGTGAGCACAGTGAACTTTGTGGTCAATGAATTTTGGTAACAACGATGCTTAACTTGATTCTTGTTAATCTAATTTGAAGAGTTTGAAACATGGTTTAGTAGTTTTTTTATCGACCATTTGATGTGGTGAGCCTCTAGGTACAAATGTTCTAGCATTAAGCCTGGTGGTTGCAAATAGTCTTGAATTGCCTAAGCTAGTCCAATATATTCTTTTGTGTTTATCTCTTAATGCATGCTTTCTAGGTGCATGTACAATTACTTTTCTATTTTAACTTGTACGACACCTTAGAACCTTTTCCGGTATGTTGGCTTGAAGCGGGTGAGAGACCATTCGCCGGTCCCGAAATCATGCAAGAAACGGCCCGAAAGGGGTGAAGTGTATTCGAGAGCGCTTAAAGGCAGTTCATAATCGATAAAAGAGTTATGTAGATACAAGGAGCCGACCTATAGAATTCCAAGTGGGCGACCGCGTTATGGTAAAAGTAGCTCCCTGGAAGGGCATTGCCCGTTTTGGGAAGCATGGAGAACTCAGACCCCGTTCCCTCGGACCATTCAAAATTTTGGCTAGAGTGGGACTGCAAGCTTATAAACTAGAACTACCACCGGAAATGGATGGAATCCATAACACATTTCATGTATGTTACCTTCGTAAGTGCTTAGCGGAAGAGGAAAATGTTATTCCACTTTTAGAAATTCTTGTGGATGAGAACAACCAGTGTGTTGAAGAACCGGAAGCCATATTGGAAAGAAAGACTAAAGTGTTGAGACACAAAGAAATTGTTATGGTTAAAGTACAATGGAAGCACCACCGAGGGTTGAACGTGACTTGGGAAGCGGAAGAGGATTTGAAGAGGCGTTACCCCCGTCTTTTCGTTTGAAATAAATTTCGAGGACGAAATTCAATCCAAGATAGGGAGGATTGTTACACCTATTTTTTCCCCTTTTGTTTATTTGGCCCTTTTAAATTGGGGGGGGGGGGTTTACCTACTGTATATAGTTGGTGACCATTTGATCTTCCTCACTTGCTACTTTTTTTTCTTTTGATATGATGGTTGGGGTTAGTAGTTGGGGGATAAAGGCCTTACCAGGGAAGGAAAGGTGAAAGGCACTTTTCAAGAGGGAGCAGGAAAGGAAAAAGAGAGGATGAGAGAGAGTGCATCTATGGACCGCCGTTCGAAAGGGGGGGGGGAAGGTATTGTGGTCTCTTCCTGATTTTCTTATGCCCTTTGAAAGGATCAACAGCTTCAAGGATTGTTCGGCCACATCTGCACCATGCTTTCAACCCACACCATCTTCACTCCATCTGTTCCCAACCCTTGAATCCAACAGCCAGCAACAATAAGGATCAGGACTGTTGCGTCCTTTTTGAATCAACCAGCAGGCTGCGGCTTGCCGTGCTGTTTCTCCATTTTCCCTAAGCCYGATRCAGCAGGCGCCGCCGTACYGTTGCRAGCATCAAAACAGTGGACARCAAGCAGCAGCCGCTGCTGTCCTGTCTCTTCGATACCTGGTCTGAAGGAATAAAATAGCAGCCGTGGGTTGCTGGTTTGAAGAAGGAGCTGCAGGTTGCTGTTTGGTCGTAGTCGACGGAAAAAGAARCTGTTGTTTATGCTGTTTGGTCGCGYACTGAAGGACTGTTTGGCTCACGAAGAAGCAGTCGGTAGCTGCTGGTTGAAGACAGAAACARCGGCTGYTGTTGGGTCGTTGGCCGAMRGAAAAGAAGCAGCAAAYAGCTGCTGTTTGGTYACGCATCGGACGGGAACGGTTGCTGTTTGGCAGCTGCTGTTCGGTTGCGCATCAGATGGAAAAGAGCTGCTGGTTTGGGGCCAAACAGGGCGCCAGGACTGTCTAGTTTGAAGGGTCGCGACACTTCACCCTCGGCTGTACACCGCTACACCGCACCACCATCCTCTCCCACAACTTGGACATCGATAGCAGACCCTGTCGTGTCAATCAGACAGCGGGTGCTGCCGTGCAACGACGGACAGCAGGCAGCTGTTTTGGCGTGCAGCAGGCCGAGACGGACAGCAGGCAGCTGTTTTGGCGCGCAGCAGGCCGAGACGGACAGCAGGCAGCTGTCTTGCCGCGTAGCAGGCCGAGACGAACAGCAGGCAGCTGTCTTGGCGCGCAGCAGACCGAGACAGACAACAAGCAGCTCTTTGGCGCGCAAGTTTGGAAGTTTGATCAGAAACAGCAACTTCAGTCCAGATTTTTGGGATTTCCTCTAAATCCTACAAGGTGAGTCCATATCAACACTTCTATGAGATCTAAAACGATTACCATATTATATCTTACTCGCTATATACTCTAGTTCTTATTGAACTACTTGTTTGGATGAAACGAGAATCCCGAGTTTAAGGTGAGTAAACTTAGTAATGACGCTGTTGATGATAGAAGAAGCTTGAAAGGATTATTAACTAAGAGGATTGYATTGTTTAGTCCCGTCTTGACCCATCTCCGMGTTCGAGTTTGGACAGCCCCTCACCCTTCATTGTGAGTCCACTTTTACCRTTAAAATCATTATACTTATATTAATATTGTGTTTTATGCCTCAAGTCTTAATACCTAGATAAAAATAACTATTTTAGATGAATCATATTTTGGTCGAAGGAGATGAACTCGGATGAGTCCATTAATGAGGAAAATTGGATTGGGTAGATGGTTTTGATCACTTTAGGTAGAATAACCATTTCTCTAAGCATTATTAGACGTTGAATTATAAAAACCTTTCACTAGTGGCTTGAGGATTCCTTTTGCATGGGAAATGATCATTCCGTTGATTTTCTTCATTTATGGCTAATTTGGTGAAATTCTTGTGTGTTGACCTTGTAATCAATAATATAGACATGGTTAGATGGTATTTTGATTGTTGGAAAAAAGATTGAATCCAAAATATGGATTTTAGTCTATTTAGTTGGTGAATTTGACAGCACCAAATCTACCCGAGATGCTGTTTTGAATGTGCGATAACTTCTTAACCGTAGCTCAGATTGCTACGATTCTGGACATTTTAGTAAGCTTATATATAGATCTAAACCTGTCCTTTAGAAACCTTTTAGAAATAAGACTTTTAGGTTGGTTATATTTGCGTCTCAAAACTGATAAAAAGCTAATTTTGAGCTGCGAATTACAGTGCCTAAAATGAGTTTAAATTAAGTTTGGTTAAGTTTTGTTGTCGGATCTTTATGAAACTTTGGGTACATATTACAAGTGTTAAATAAGCTCA
>NW_020205838.1:3374-5039 GCF_001531365.2 Cynara cardunculus var. scolymus | reverse complement strand
AGCAGTATCAACTACTAATTTATCATCAAGCAGCACATAATTCAGACATGCAGTTTGGGCAAACAACGGTGGTACAAGCGAAAAGTTTGCCCCAGAGTCAAATAACACTTTAGCACGTACTGAATTGAGGAGAAAAGTACCTGTTACTACATCTGGCGATACTTCTGCCTCATTCTTGGTCATCTGGAAGGATCGTCCCCGCGCCCCTCCTTGTCCTCCTTGGTTCCCAGTAGTTCTTCCCCGATTACCCGATGCATTACTTCCCATTGTTAACTGCAGATTTCTTAGCAAGGGGCAATTCGGTCGAATGTGATCCGAAGAGTTGCAATTAAAACACCTTTTGTAGGTTGGGCAATTTCTGGACAGATGGCCTGCTTCACCACACTTGTAACACTTCCTTGGATCCATCTTGTCATTACCCTGATGAACTTTCACACTTCTCTTTTGTTCAGATCGGTTGTCATATCTCACAGTCTTGGGTCCTCGAAAGGATGAAGGTCCTTCCCATTTTCGTTTCTCAACAACCTTTCCTTCTGATTGTCTATAATTGTTTCTTTCAGTAACTTCAGCTGCCTCTACTGTCAGTGGAAAGGTATTGGGGTTCATTCCAATAACAAATTCCCTTATTGAGGGCTTCAGACCCCAAATAAATCTTTCTATCTTTCTTGATTCAGTTGAAACATAATGTTCGGCAAAACGAGAGTATTCAATAAATTTTTCAGTATACTCCCGTACTGTTTTATTTCCATGTTCCAGTTTCAGGAAATCTTCCTCCATTTGTCTCACAGCCGTTTTAGGACAGAACTGATTTTTAAATCGATCCACGAATTCTATCCATGACATAGTCTGTAAAACATCCATTCTGGTAGACGATTCCACTTCCCACCAGAATAAAGCATTTGACTTCAATACTGAAACAACAAATCGTATTTTATCTGTTTCTGGGCACCGAATGGTGTTGAACACATATTCCATCTCCTTGATCCAGCACATTGCCTTCACMKGATCTCTTTCTCCAGAGAAGGTTGGTGGTTTACACGCTAAGAATGTCTTAATATCCCCTTCTTTATTATGAGTGATTGAAGTAGATGGATATATTTCTACTCTTTCTGCTTCCACCCTAACTGGTATCCCCATAATAGATATCAGAGTTTCTCGTAATTTCCCCATTTCCTCTGCTAACACATCTCGGGTTATATATTCTGGGTGTGGTACTGTTCCTTCCTGAACATTCCCAGAGTGTGATTCTTCCTGCTCAGAATGTATTTCAGCCCGACTCCTTCCCTGAGACTGACTTCTTCCTCTTCCTCGTCCTCTTGGTCTTCCTCGACCTCTATTTCCGGCCATACTAGTTGGAAGATTAACCAGAGATTCTTCCCTTTCCTCGGATTCTAGACGAGCTATTCTTTCAGATCTTCAAATTCGGTTAGACATCTGTAGAATTTAATATTAATATTCACGTATTCACATTCCGAAATATAATAAATTATTCAAGTTCAGATATGTACCTGTAAATTTATAATTACACTGGCCAGATGTAATTAAAATTTACCTTACACACTGTTCTTTCAACTTATCATATTTATTTCCAATGGTGCTAACTACTCTGGGACCCTTAACATGCAATAAAACAGTTTAAGTCTAGGTATCATGCTGTTAAAATAC
>NW_020205838.1:0-1694 GCF_001531365.2 Cynara cardunculus var. scolymus | reverse complement strand
ACCCAAATTAAACGTTCTCTAAATGCAGAAGCAGCAGCATGTGTCTACTTGGGTCGTGAACTCAGGATGCTCGAGACATATGACTGGCACTCAAGAGCTTCTATCATCAGACCTAAAGAAAGGAGGAGGTTTTGTTGTATGTCTTATAGTTTATTTATTTTGTATAAAGTTTTTTTTAATAATCTCTTTCTGTATATAATTTTATTTCTTGATTAACCTTCACTTGTTTTCATAGTTAATAGGTTTACCTCGCAGAGATATGCAAGGATTGAGGGGGTGTATGTGCTTGAAAAAGAATAAAACCTATTGAAGAAGCAAAATGTCTTTCATCATAGAAATCTTTTCACAGATCCTCCGTGATAACTCTCAGAGGCTCTTTGAATGGATCCTTTGTCGATACTTCTTCTTAGGATTTTTAAATGTTTTTAGTTTGAGGGGGAAGCCATGGAAGCTGGCTCATAGGGGGAGTTTTGAATTGAAAATCAAAACCTCAGAAGGTGCCAAAACTTTTGAAGTATCTTGTTCTCAGAGGTCAACTCATCAGAACCTCTGAAGCTTCTATCAGAGGCTCTGTGGGTCTGAACTGAGCAAGTACTCATCTCTCTGAGGATTTTCAAACCGTTTAGGTAAATAAAGGTGTAACATGTTAGAAGGCCTCGCACATATGATAGAGGCTCTGTTACCCTTAGGCCTCTGACAGAACACTCTTCTATAGTTTTGTATTATTGATATGGTGCGAGTGGCTATGTGGATAAGGGTTAAAACAGATCACGCGTGTGTCAGAAACAGGGGCGCACGTCATCAATCGTGCGTCTTCCCAATACTATGTGTCATATTTTGATTCGTCCTTCCAAAAAGCCACTCATCACGCCTCTTCACCTATTAAACGGTTCCCATTCAAAATCCTCCACTATAAATACCCCTTCCCCCCAAAACGTAAACCTTTACATTACTCCTTATACTCCGACGAACCTCAAGCTTTCCGGCTAAACCTGCAACAATGTCTTCAAGTTCATTCGCCTCCGTTCAATCTGAACACAACCCTAGCGACAACGAGGTAAATCAATCACAGGCACTCACCTCTCATGCCCTATCGTTTTTCCAAAATCGATATGAAAGAGTGGTCCTGGTAAATAAACCCAACAACTACTTTTTCGCTCCCTCTCCATCTGGCTTCCCTGAATTCACATATCCTCTCATTGAAATCTTTCGCAACCATCCTTTATACTATGCTCTCTTAGTAACTAAACCTACCCCAGAAACATATATTACCCAATTTTTACTCAGTTCTTATATTACTACCCTGGACAATTCTGGATTAAGCATAGTAGGTTATGCTTCACACCCTACAGTCAAGTTGCTTGTTCCAATGGAACTGAATGTCACCACCCTGCGCACAGCCCTGCATCTACCTTCCTTGGAAAATCTGAATTTGGATACCTTCGCTCCATCACCTACAGACGCCGAACTGATTGAATTCCTTGAACTTCACTCCTACACAACTAAGACAAAAATCATTAAAAGGACTGAATTCAAAAGGAAAGGCCTTCCCCCAATTTGGAATACTCTGTTTTCGATAGTTAATTGCTGTCTAACAAGGAAGGTCGACAGCCATGACCAAGCCTCACATGCCATGCTTTCCATTGTATATGGAATCTACTTCAATCTGCCCCTTGATTACGCACAACTCATCT
>NW_020205837.1:0-5014 GCF_001531365.2 Cynara cardunculus var. scolymus | reverse complement strand
CCGGAACCACTCATATCGGTTCCGGTTCCAGAACCGGCGGTTCCAAGGCGGTTCCGGTTCCGCAGGCGGGTACCCGGTTCCGCTGCTCACCCCTATATATCTTTCATACTTATCGTTTCTTAAAATCAAAATGATCACTGAATCTTTCTTCCTTTAGTGATTCATAAGTTCTTAAAAGATAGTTCCAGTGTTTCTCTTATCACTGACTCTTTTATGGAAATATATCCATATAAGATATTTTCCTTTCTAAAAACAAAACAATCACTGAAGGTTTTCTTCTCTAGTGATCAAATGTTTTAAAAGATCTTTTTATTCACTGATTCTCTTATCACTGAATGTGGCTCTTGAATTTCTTAATACCTTTTCATTTTAAAAGAAATATGTTATGAACCGTCTATATGACGAAATTCTCTGTTATCAATACTATTTGTTGAGACACGTGTAAAGTCCTACACACGCGACTCCTTCAATTTCCATCCAATCGTGGATGAGAACGTGCTACTTTTTCATCATGGCACTTTCTTAACAGTCGTATTTTCTTCTCTCCTATTTTTTCTCTCTCCTCCTACCTATAAATATGAGATCTCTCCTCTCATTTTTTCTTTACGCTTTTAAAATCTTTTGATGAACCTCTGCCAAAACAGATTTGCAAACAAGAACTATGAACTAAGAACGCTCAAAAACCTTCAACCTTTTCTCCTAAATCTATAAGGTCGATACTCTTTCTTTTATCTTTTGATATGTTCTTTTTCTTCTATGAAACTGTGTTTGTTTCTTTAAGAACTTGTTATCTTGAAATACAAACATTAAGATTATTAACATTTTCTTTTCCTTTGTTATAATCTAAAGTTTCAAAACACTTGTTCTTCTTGAAAAACCCTAATATTTTCTTTGTGGATTTTACAAAAGAAGTTTTATTGTTCCAAAACTTAAAAGCTCACATCATAATCTTGGATTACTAACAAACCTGTTATTTCTTATTTCTTACCTTTAACAGACAATGGCTGCCAAGAACATGAACTTTTCCATTGAAGACTTGTCCTTCAAGGCAAACGATCATGTCGCCTTGTCGGACATCCCCACGAACAAATCATACTATGAGGAAGCCGCTACCTTCCTCAAGATCTCTCCAATCTCCTACTCTCTCACTCATGAACCTGTAATGGTGAAAAAAGCTCTTCAGTAGTTATGGCTAACTGCTGAAGTAGTTCATAACACTGACAAGCACGGTCAAAAGGTGAAGAAAATCTCCTTCACCTTCAACCGCATGATCGTCAGCTTTGGCGTTGCAACGCTAAGGCACGCTCTTCGTTTTCCCAGGGGTCCTTTCATCAGTGATCCTTCGACTGAAATCATCATCGCCTGTTTTTGATCCCATATCTCTAAATAACACTAATAATCGAGTTAAGAATAACCAAATTATAGTGTTTTAATGAAAAAAATTATGAACACTCAAGAACAACGTATGAACATTCAAAGAACAATCTTGAGTGCTAATTATTCTCTTTATTCAATATGAAAACGTAAAAGCGACATTGATTACAATAGGCCTAATCACCTATTTATACTAAAAGACTAATTAGAGGATAACTATCTAATGAGACTATTTAGCTAATCTTCTACTAATGGATAAAGTTTATCTAAACTATGGATAAGCTATAAATTAAGATAAAATTGAAATCCAGTTGTTGATTTGTCATCTCCAGCTGTCTTTCATGGGATGATGATTCAACCTTATCTTTATATCTTCTTCGTATGCCTCTGGTTGAATTGCTAAAGAAAACTATAAGTGTTGTTGACCAGAGGACTGATGAAAATGCTCTTTCCATCGCATCTCTGGTTGTTCATCGCTCCTCTGGTTGTTCTTTAGACTTAGTCAATTCTGCCTTATTGTCTTCATCGGTCTTTTGGTTCTTCATCAGTTATCGTTCTTCATTACTTTTACACTTGTATGTTATTGAGGTCTAACAATCTCCCCCTAAGTAATGAAAGAACATAAACTAATCTACAAATAGAATTGAAGAACAGAGACTAATCTAAAGAAAAACATCAAATTCCAAATTTCCATTGGATGATGAATTCTTACAGTAATGGAAACAGAGATTTACAATAAGGCAAAAAAAAAATTAAAACTCCGTTCATGATCTACCTTGAGATATATCCCAGAAATGCAGGAGCAGTCTTCGATAACTGAGGACTGTCGATATTTCATGAATGAGTTGATTCCCATCTTTTCTTGGCACATGAGATCTGCCCAGTCTTTCTCTAATAACCTTCTGAAACCACTCAAGTGTATCAGTTGAATACTTGAAGGCTTCAGTTAGTCTGAAGAATTTCTTTACCCCGAACTCATTCTTGAAGACAAGTCCAAGCTCGGGTTGAGTTAAGACAGAGGCAGATCTCTTCTCCTGCAGGCCAGGAAAGTCTTTGTGTGTCCACAATGATCAATCTTCAAGTAATCTCTAATTCATCAATGGCAGAATCTCAGATCTAACATTAAGAACACAATGATATGTAATATTCGGGTTATTTTATTGGATTTAATAATTTAAATCTTTATGTTTATATTAATATTTTTATAATATAATGTTGTGTGTGAGTATGGAGTTTGGGAAAGGCGGCTTATGCACTTGCTATTTATAGCAAGTGCATATGAAAGGAAAAAGGGTAGTTATTATTGGATATTCTGGAGAGCAAAAACCAATTGAGAGTAAAGACTGAAGGAGAAACTGCAGACTTGAATTCAATCAGCAATATAAGGTGAGTGTATATTGCTTTGAAGTATTGGTTATTACATCTTTTATTGATAGAATCTGTTATTTATGAAATGTATTTCATAAATATTTAGTTAAATGTTAAACCGGACAAAGAGTGTCTGGAGTCCTCCTTAAACCGGTCAAGAGATGACCGGATCTCATCTAAATCGGTCAAAGGATTGGGCGATGTATTGTCCGGATTGTTTTAAATCGGTCAAGTTCTGAGCGGGGTATTGTCCGGATTTGTTATCCGAACAAAGATATTGACTTAATTTTAAGTGTAAACCGGACAAAGCTTATACAAGGTGTTATCCGGATTGTTGACCGGAGATGATATAACCCTTTTGTTATTCTAAGTGTTTATCCGTATTTCATATCCGGACAAGGCTGACCGGACTTCAAATCCGGCTAATACGTTGAAATATTTTAAAGATGAAATGGCGGTGTAACCGCGAGAGAGATGAAATGGCAGTGTAACTGCGAGAGAGATGTAATGGCGGTGTAACCGCGAGAGAGATGTAATGGCGGTGTAATCGCGAGAGAGATGAAATGGCGGTGTAACCGCGATAGAGATGTAATGGCGGTGTAACCGCGAAAGAGAGATGTAATGGCGGTGTAACTGCGAAAGAGAGATGTAATGGCGGTGTAACCGCGAGAGACATAAATAAGTTTAAGTGTCTGAACAAGTTTGATTCTGAACTGGTTGTTTGGAAAGTATGTTATTTATTTGAGATTTATACACTCACTAGACCTTTTTGGTCTAACGCTCAGTTGTTGGACTAACCTGTTTTGCAGGTCATCATACCTCGCAAGATAAAGGCAAGGGAAAAGTTTTAGAATGAATGACATTTAGTACTCATAAATGTATTTTAAGAAAGTTTTTTTTGTTAATCTGTATTTTGTAAACGAGGTTACAGTTTGTGTTATGAGTATGATGATGTAGATTATATGTACATAGAATATGTGGGTTGTTAAAGTTGGTATCAGAGCCTTAGTTTAAGGGATCTGGGTACTTGCGAAATACATAGACTTAACTAGAGGTGTGGAAAGTTATGATAATAGGTTTCACTAGGTCTATGAACATGGAAATATGTTATAGCTGAACCTATTATGAGAAAGATAGATTATATATGACTGATATAAYCTGAGTTATGAATAGACATGAGGATGAATGTGTTATTATATTGTGATTATGAGAATAATCATGTGTGTTTGAATGTGACAGAAAATGTCATATACTGAGAAATGACAGCTAATCCCAATCAATCAGAAAGAACCTCTATCGGTTATGGAAGAGGTCGGGGAAGAAGAAACGTAACACAAGGAGAGGACCCAAAAAATGTGATGACAATAGAAATGCGAAGTCGTAGCAGGGGTCGAGGAAGATGTAGAGGTACTAGACAAAAACAGGAACTATCGGCTCAAGAAAGTTCAATATCTGGTCATGGAAGAGGAAGGGCAAGGGGTGGACACAATGTTCCTGATCCCGGGTTTATTACCCAAGAAATGTTGGCAGCAGAGTTGGGAAAGTTCCAAGAAAGTTTGGTGAATTTGTTGGGACGTACAACCAAAAATAATCCAGGAGTGGTAAGAAATTTTGATTATCAGGAGGAAGCCGGAACTAGTACACCGGTAACTGGTACATCTGTACCCCTTACTTCGTCTTCAGTACAAAAGGGAGGAGATATCAAAATGTTTCTTGCTTGTAAACCTCCCAAGTTTTCTGGTGAGCGTGATCCTGTTAAAGCTATGTGTTGGCTTAAGGAGATAGAGCTGAGTTTACAAATCAGTAAAAGTGCAGAAGARGATAAAGTTATGTTTGTTGTATCACGTCTGAGATCAAGTGCTTTGTACTGGTGGGAAGTCCTGTCCAGTTCAGATCCGAACATTTTGAAGACCATGTTGTGGGAAGAATTTATGGTTAAGTTTAAAATGCAATATTGTCCTGAAGCTGCAATACGAAAGTTGGAAGATGATTTCCTTCGTCTTGGGCAAGGAAACATGTCAGTCCGCCAATATACAAAAGTTTTCATGGAACAATCTAGGTTTGCTGAAGCCTATATAATATATGAAAACAGTAAAGTAAGAAAGTATATCTGGGGATTGGAGTTGAATCTTCGGAAGTATGTGACATCAAGGAATCCGACAACATTTCAGGCAGCAGTTGATGCTGCTGAAATACTGGAACAAGATATTAACCGGCAACCACAAGAAAGGGTTGCAGAGAAAAGAAAAGGGGAAACTACAGTAACTGATTT
>NW_020205836.1:0-4790 GCF_001531365.2 Cynara cardunculus var. scolymus | reverse complement strand
AGGGAGGGAGGGATGAGCAGTACCAAGGAAATTTTCAAAATGAGAGACAAAGAGGTTGGGGACCTCATCATTAGAGACCCAGAGACCGTCAGCATTTTGAATGGTATCAATGTGATTCCTGCTGATACGACTCTTGACAGACTTATGAAAGAAAGAAGAATTTCGGTCTCCAACACGGAGCCAATTGATCTTGGCTTTTTGCTTCAGGAACCGTTCCTCATCGAGGCTGGCACTATTGTAAGCAGACAGATACCCACAGTGCTCCTCTCGGAGGTCCCTATTTTCAGGATCCCTATCAAGTGCAATCTGGACCCTGTCAAGCTCAAGCCGTAACTTAGCCACTATAGAATGAAAGTTACCCTGATCGCTAAGCAACTTACGGAGGGGCCCTTTGAGATTTTTAAGATTTTGAGAAATCTTATACATCTCACGACCGACAAGATCAGGGCACCAATTAGAAGACACAACGTCTAAGAATGGTTCTTTATAAGTAAGAAGATTGGGGAACTTAAAAGGTTTGGGTTTACGAGGAGAGCTAGACGGAAGAGTAAGAACCGCCGGGCTATGATCCGAAGACCTATAGGGGAGAAAAACAACAGAGGCAGAAGGGAAACGAGCAAGGGAATGAATATTGCCCAAGACACGGTCAATCTTCTTAAGAAGACCTCCCGTACCATTGGGGTTTTTAGTCCATGTAAAGAACAGACCCTTGTAATTGACATCCTCCACCTCAAGGTGTCGGACACATTGACGAAAATCCTCCATACCACGATTTGGGCCCGAGATGCCAGAGGAGCAGTCCTTAGGGTCAAGGGCAACATTGAAATCTCCCATGATAAACCACGGGGTGTCCTTAACGACATGCTTATGAGCCATAAGAGAGGCCCATAACTGGCGACGGGCGATATGGTAATTATCCGCATAAACAACAGAAAGGAAAAAAATCTTAGAGGAATCATGGATCTTAACCTGGAAATGCATCACCTGATCGGTGGCATTTAAAAGCATCATGTCGACTTGGACGGGATTCCAGGCAACAATGATACGAGTTCCTCTAAGGCAAAGAGAGCCATTAGAAGCCCAGGTCCAAGATCCAAAGGCACGCTCACAGATAGAAGGAAGAGTAGAGACAGAAGCACGCGACTCAAGAGCAGCACAAACATGAAGATTGGATTCCCGAATGAGATCTCTCACAGCTCTCTGATGGGAGAGGTTACAGAGACCACGGGTATTCCAAGAGGCAACACTCAACATTGGGAAACAGGGGAGGAGGTGGAGTCCATCTGCTCGGGCTCCTGAGGGGACAAGGAATCAACCTGGGGGGTAGGAATATCACGGGCAACAAATCGGGCGGTGTCGCCATCATCCGACTCTACCTCGATCATATCATCCTCATCCAGAAGGTCATCCTGATCAAGAGGGTCAACCTCGATCACACCAGGGGCAGAGGAGGGGGGGAGGGAGGAGGAGGAGGACTCAGGGTCTCTAGGAAGAGACGAGTCAGAAAGAACGGCGAAGCGGTTAGAAGAAGGATTGGGAGCCTTGGATTGTTTCCGAGAGGAGGGGGGTGGGATAGGAGATTTGGGGGAAAGACGGGATAGGATGGGTGGCCGGGGAGGGGAGGGAGGGGGTCGAGAGGCTAAACCCATGGGGGGGATAGAGATGGGGGGGGGGAACCCTAGGGGAAGGGTTCGGTCTTGTAGCCAAAGGAACTTCACTTCGGGGGGAGGCCGTCATCTTTTCCTTTAACTTTTCCTTTGCTTGCTTCCCGGTCGAAATAGAGGGACGGGTCTCCTTTTTCCTGTATTCCTTCCTCAACACGGTCGTCGTAGTCTTCAGCTTTTGGCTTTGCTTGTGAGTACGGGTCTGAAAACCCTCACTATCAACTAAAATCTTCTTTCCAGGGATGGAGTGCTCAGTAGAGGGTTTCACAGCATCAACAATTTTAGACATCACATGCATACAAGTAGAATCCGAATGGCCAAAAATATGGCAGTGAGAGCAAACAGGCGGTTTCCATTCATATTCAACCCTCAAAGAGTGTAAAGTCATAGCCATGGTATCAGGGTCCGGGATGCGAACCTTAATTTCATCGATCCAATTTTTTCTAACCGGAACTTCTAGAAGAACACGGGCAAAAGCAGATTTACCCGCAGCATATTTGCACATATTAGCAGTCCAAGAGTCCATAGCTAGGGGAATGCCTATTTTACTAGCAATATGACTTAGGCCTTCATCATTCCAAGCATCATAGGGTATATCATGGATTCTAACCCAAAGAGGGATTTTGTCATGTACATTGGAATTTAAATTTAGCCCCGGCCGCCATTTTTGGATAAAAATAGGGATATTTTTAAAACTCCAAGGCCCATTATCAATAACTTTTTGGAGCCCATCAACAGTATTGAACTTAAACAAAAAAATGCCATGCCCATTTAAAAGAACATCTTCAATTCCAAATTGCGACCATAATTTAGACGCATAGAAACGGACAACGGGGAAGGGGAGTCTTCTACCAACAAAGTAACCACATAAAGTTTTAGCATACGTTTCACAACTTTTTTTAACAACCGAAACAGGTATATCAATAGGAGTGTCAATATTTTCGCCAATATGAGGGATAAAACGAAAATTTTCATTCGCATGCTTGTTAGAACCACTAATCACATGAGCATAGGAATTAGGAAGAATATTAGATTTTTTTCCATTCCACACATTCTTAGAATTAACAGCAGGCTTACCATCTAAAAAAGGGCGAATAGAGGGGGAGGGGATCACAGCATGAGAAACAGAAATATTGGGGGGGGGCAACATGACAACTTTCAGAAACTAGAGGGGGTGTAGGGAGAGAGAGAGACGGACCAACTTCCACAGCCGAAACAGCTTGCTGAACACCATGCACCAAAGAGCCATGAAGGGAAGAAGAAAGAGGGGGAAGGGGGGAGGGGGATGGGGGTGGGCGCACATGCTCATTGAAAACAGAAACATTGGGGGGAGTAAAATGACAAGTTTTAGAAACCTTAGTGGCAGAAAAAGGAAAAGAAAACTTACTTGGGCCATTTGGCATTGGGCCGAGGAGAGAAACATGTTGAGCAATTACTGGGCTTGCTGGACGAGGGCCCAGTATAGACACATCAGGGCTAATCGAACCTGGGCTAGGAGAGTAAGAGGAGAAACAATCCTTAGGCTTTTTAACAGCAGGCTGGACCAAAAAAGTTGGGCCTCCAACCGGGCCATCCCCATCCATATCTTCATCCATATTAGTTACTAAAGAATTATTAGGATCATTTTCCAATGGACAAAGTAAATTTCCACCTGCACCAACAGTAAAAGAAGTACTATCCATGCCTTTCTCATTAAAGTTCACCTGCTCCACCAGCCCCAATGTCAACCTATTTTCATTTTCAAAAACCATACACCCACCCTCATTAATACCCGCAAGCATCCTTTCTTTTTCCATATCCAAAGGGTAATAAATGTTATCTTGAAACTCCATCCCTTGCAAGTTGGCGACAGGTTCCAAAGTACCTTCATTATGGGAAAAAGTAATATTTAATTTAGACCCACTCCCCAAAGGACAAAGACCCATACTTCCCATACTAGCTTGCGGCCCTGCACCCCCATCAACTTTCTGCTGCTGAACAACCTCATCTGTCATCATTACCTCCACCCCATTACTTTGCTGCTGCTGAAGACACCCATCAGATGGCAGATTTATATTGAAAAAATTTAAATCTTCCCTATTTTCGGTGCAGGCAACGGCTCCAAAGATGAAAGAAGGAAGCAGCTTTTGTTGACTAATGACATTTGTTACCGTTGGTACATTAAGAGTTTCATTCTCCGGTACCCCTTCTAACTCCGGCTGGTCGGAAAAACTTCGATCGGAGGCAGCAGCAACAGAAGAATCGTGCAAGAACGCCACAGCACATTCGGAGATAGTAACCGGTCTGCTAAACGACGACGACGGGGATCCAAGCTTGAGACAATCTGTCGACAGACGTTGGTCCGATACCATTTCCGACGAACGCTCCGGTAAGGCATAACACTTTTGCCCCGAAGAAGACGAGCCTGGAACCTGACGCATGTTAGGGATGATCCTTTGGTTGTTGCAAAGGGAAGCCGACAATCCTTCACTAACAGGATTGTAAGCTCGATAATCCGTAGGGGGACCAACCCCAGGTTCAAGCTCAATCGACGCATCTTGATCATTCATCCTGGGTTTAGATCTAATAGAGGGTAGATCAAGATGACCAACTTCTTCAACTTCCAGCTTCTTCTCATCACATGCAGCAAGCTTCCATCCCATGTTAAACTTCAAATCACAAAAAGCCGAAGGATGGGGAGCAATGTAATTGATTTTTCCATTTTCTTCATTATCCATAACAATGTTACAAGAACCTTGAATAAGACGATGAATATTAACTTTTTCAGATCTTCTTAACTTGCACTTCTCTTCAAAATTTTCAACATGACCTTGATGAGATTTAGGGAGGGGGTCTGAAATTTTGAAACGTTTGATAGGCATACGAGATTTCCTTGTTTTCCTATGCATGGATTCCTCCAAAACAAGTTTTAGATCATCCATGGTAGATAGAACACCAAGAAATAAAAAAACACCACAAAAAGCTAGAGAGAATTTTTTAGAGAGAGAAACTAGAGAGAGAAAAAATTCACGCAAATGAGGAAGCTTGGGGTTTAGGGTTTAGGGTTTAGGGTTTAGGGTTTAGGGTTTAGGGTTTAGGGTTTAGGGTTTAGGGTTTAGGGTTTAGGGTTTAGGGTTTAGGGTTTAG
>NW_020205835.1:0-4668 GCF_001531365.2 Cynara cardunculus var. scolymus | reverse complement strand
TCCTTTGCATTCCTTGGAAAAATGACCAAGTTTTCCGCATCTGAAGCATCGAAGGTCATTTTTCCTTCCTTCCTTGTCCTCTCTCCTTTCCTCTCTTCTTTCTTCTTTTCTTTCTTCTCTTCTCTCTTCCCGTTCTTTTCTTCCATCTCTTCTTTCGTCCCTTTGATGAAATTTGGATGGCTTTCTATCATAGGATGACTGGTACCTTTCCCTTTTGAACTCTTTTCGCTCGTAGGGTTTTCTGATGAACTTCTTTTGGAACTGTTTTGTAATCAAGGCCAAYGATTTGGSRRAAGCTTTAATCTCATCATCTGATTCAGAAGTTTCCTCTTCAGATTCTGATTCTACCACCAATGCTTTCTTGTCTTTCTTCTTATGCTCTTTGGCAGGAGTTCTTGATTTTTCCTTTTCCTCGGCAGCAAGAGCAAGAGGACCACCGATGGATACCTTTTTCTTCATAATGTCGCTTTCTTGCGCTGCAAGAGTTCCATACAGGTCATGAAGAGACCAGCCATTTAGGTCCTGGTTTGCTTGTAGGGACATAGATAGCTGAGTCCATTCATCGCCTAGACTTTTTAGGAATAAAACATTGTTTTCTTCCTTAGTTCTGATGATATCGTTTCTACGACATTGATTTATCAATGTGTTGAAGCGATCGTAGTCTTTTGTATGGGTTCATCAGGGAGGGCCTTGAAATTAGTGTATTCGTTGAGACATTGTGCTCTACGATTTTCTTTGTTTTTGCTCCTCCTTCCAGTTGGCTTGCTAGTTCATCCCATAGTTCCTTGGCTGTGGAACATGTATCAAGGGACTGGAAGATCTCATTTGGTAGGGCCATGATTATCAATCTTTTGGCCTTTTTTGTCAATTTCAACTCTTTCCTTGTCATCTTCGTCCCAATTTCTTTCATCTTTGGGCATGTAGTAAGCTGGAATTTCAGTTGTGGTGTTTGTTCCTGGAACTCTTGGGACTAGAGTTTGAGGAATGTAGGGACCCTCCTGTATAGATCGAAGGAGATTCCTATCCATTCCTTCCAGAAAATTTACCATTTGGATTTTCCATTATGGATATTCCTCTCGTTGAAGAGTTGGAGGCTTTGTGAGAGAGCCAACATTATAAGCAGAATTCCAGTTGGCCATTGAGAATGTTGAAGAAGAAGACGTTCTTTTTTACGAGAAAGAAGATCAATAATTGAGAGATTTTTGAATGATCGTTTTGATTGGAAAGTCAATCAATAGGCTCTGATACCAATTGTTGATCCTAGATCTCTCAATAACACTAATAATCTAGTTAAGAATAACCAAATTATAGTGATTTAACGAAGAAAGTTATGAATGCTCAAGAAGAAAAATAAGAATATTTAAGAACAGTCTTGAGCTTCAAAAGTTTCACTCTTATTATAGGAAGAACGTAAAGCTATTCTAGCGACTCTCTTTACAATAGATCTAATCACCTATTTATACTAATCAGCTAAAAAGAAGATAACTATATAATGTTATTTTCTAATAAATCTTTTATTAACAGATAATGTTTATCTTTTGTATGGATAGGCGCTAATATTGAGATAAACTCGAATTCCAGCTGTTGACTTGTCATCTCCAGCTGTCATTCATGATATGATGATTTCATCTTTATCTTCAAATCTTTATTGTATGTTTGGATGAAGTGCTGGAAAATCTTCTAAGTGTTGATGACCAGAGGATCGATGAGAATGTTCTTTCCATCGCATCCTTGGACTRTCCATCGKTSCTCTGGTTGAATTCCAGACTTAGTCGTTTCTGCCTTGATGTCTTCATTGGTCTTCTGGTTCTTCATCACTTATAGTTTTTCATTACTTTTTACATTATGAATTGTGGGGTTTAACACTATTAGACAGGTGAGACAGGCACTTGACACGAGGAGAGTAAACAATGATAAAGCTGCGGAGTCGGAGAGGATGAGTTCAAAAGATAGATATTTGTTGATCAATGCCCTGAATCTACTTGAGGAGAAAATTCAATATCGTAATGCATTAAGGAGGCTGGAGAAACTTCTCGGACTCAGAAAGACAAGATTTACGAGAGTTCGAACTTGAATCCAAAGGGGGAGAATGTTGGGTTCAAGTATGTGCATTATTGTTGTATTCAAGTTCTCCTTTTATTAAGCTTTGTAATAGATAGGTTTAATGCTTTCCTTAGTATAAATAGTCATTCGCCTTGTAATTGTCATTAACTTTCTATAATCAATCTGATTAGTGCTGTAATTCTCTCTCAAGAAATACAAAGAAATATTTGGTGATCATTTCTCTCTAATATTCATCTTGTTCTTAATTCTTGAAGATTTGATTCAGATTTGTATGATTTGGGCTTTTCAGAGTTTCATCACTGAGTGATAAAATCTCATCAGGAAGAGACATAGCTATTATAGACCGAGCACGCGTGTCTATAGCTATTTTTTTCTTGTCCTCATCGTTCCATTGATGTGGGAGCTTTGGAATTTGCCGTTCAAGAATCGCGGCAGTCGTAGTTGTTGCTGGAACAGCCGGAGCAATAGCAAAAGGAATATATGATCCATTTTCTATATAATGTGGAATTTCAGGATCGACACCTTCCAGAAAGAGGGACATCCGGTTCTTCCAGAGACTAAAGTTGTCACGGACAAACCGAGGAGGTTTGGCAATAGAGCCATTATCTTTTGTGTGTGTGTGTGTGTTTGTAATTTGTAAAGCCACTTGTAAACGGTAAAGTTATCTAAGAAAAGAGATAAACTAATACAAAAAACAGCTAAACAGAAAGAAAGAAAGAAAACATTGATCTGATACCACTTGTTGGTCCCTTGAGGGTCTACAAGAATAGTAAAATAGTTTGTAAAGGAGGGGATGAATACAAACACAGTATTTTCAAATTTAAAATATATATTGATAAAGAAGATCAATACAAATTTTACAAAATTGTTTGCGGAAAGATAAGATGATAAAAACCTATCTAAACAATCTTTAGTTACACACTAAGTCTTAGCAAATACAAAAAAAAATGTTGTAGAGAAGATCCTTTACTTAAGCTAGAAAATGTTTGAAATAAGAATTAAGGTTAGAGAGTGAATTGCGCACACTCTGCATGGAGAAGAAACACTTCTATTTATACCCAGTGCATTAAATGTTCATTTAATGCAATATGGTAGGGTTAGAGTGCGTGTCAAGCCTTAAGAGGAAGGCTTGTCCTTTGCTAYAGTGAATAGTACAAAAAGCACTATTCAAGAGCAGACATCCTTACCTAAAGTTAGTGGACAATAGAGTCGACTAGTTGGCTCCGTACCGTACCAATTTTCATAAGGGTATGGTGTTTGTCCTTTGTGTGATAAGGACAAGACAACAACAATCGTGCTAAGCAAGCTTCCTTTGATCTCTGAATGCTGGAATGACCTGAAGGTCTCTTCATCATTCGCTGAAGCTTGAGCAGTCTTCACACATATGTAGACAGGCTTGTAATCACTGAATACCGCTTCAGATCACATACTCGCCAGTCTCTAATATTCAGTTTCAATCTTCGACGTTTGCTGAAGGTTCTTTGGTGTGAGTGTTGTCTTCTTGAAGTATTGTTGTCTCTGATAGATTTACAATGCAAGTTCTTCAGCGATCACTGAACATACTCAGTGAAGATTGCTGTAACTGAAGACAGAAACATAAATACAACGTATAAGTGAAAAGGGATTATCATCAAATCACTAAGAGAGAGGATCAACACATATACTAGCGACTTCAGATACGATAGTGTAAAGCATTGTGTCGTTGCTGAAGACCAAGTTTGGGAGTCATATCTTCAGATACATGCTAAAAAGAACTTGTTATTTATATTTGTGTAATATATAATCATAGTTATATATATATATATATTTATTTATTTATGTTATTCTATTATGAAATAGGTCCATAAAGGGGCGGAAAAATGGAAGAACAAATTGTATCCTTTTTATGAGGATCTTCGTATTATATTTGGAAAAGATCGTACTCAAGGAAATAGAGCAAGAGATTTTGTTGAGGCGGAAGAGGAGGTGCGTATAGAAGATCAAACACAACACATGAATGACGAGTTCGATGACGTGATGGCAACTAGCAATGTTCAAGGTGACAATGCAAATATGCAATCTGAAGAAACTTCAAATGTGCATGGTAAGAAGAGAAAACGTCGAGTAGATCCCATGACTGATGGATTTACTAATGTGATTACTAAACTTACAGCAACTTTGGAGAAAATGGCGAATAAACTTAACAAGGGTATCGAACGAGAAGAAAAACTTGATAAGAAACGTTCGATGATCACTTCTGAGATATCAAAAATGCAGTCATTGGCCCAACCAGAGAAGTTTAAAGTATTTTCATTGATAAGAGACGATCCTGAAAATGTGAACATGTTTTCGGACTTGCAAGAAGCAGATAAGGAAGTTTATGTGAATTGGGTTTTGAATGAATGAAAAATTTTGGTGGGTAAATGTGTGGTTTTGGAAAAACAATTTGGTAGTTAGATATGTATTTTGGATCAACAAGTTTGGTGGTTAAATATGTATTTTGGATTAACAAGTTTGTTGGTTAAATATGCATTTTGGATGAACAAGTTTGGTTGTTAAATATGTATTTTGGATTAATAGGTTTGTTGGTTAAATAGGTAGTTTTGAGAAAATGAAAGAGATTTG
>NW_020205834.1:0-5021 GCF_001531365.2 Cynara cardunculus var. scolymus | reverse complement strand
ACCCGCAAAACAAATAACCCGAAACCATTTTGGTTCAGGCGAGTCATTTTCGGTTTAAGATTTTTTGATGGCCTATGAGCATGATGATAGAATTAACCTTCCTTGGTTTACGCATGATGATAGAATTAACCTTCCTTGGTTTACAAGTTAAACAATCTTCAAAATGAATTTCTATAACTCGATAAAATATGTTAAAGACCTTTCGAAGAAATTTAAGCTAGAAAACGGCTTAGCTATGAAAATTCCTACAACACGAGTTGTTAAGCTTGATGCTAAACCACTCGCGAAAGGCCACTGATGACATTACGGGGTAATAATATACTCACTTGTGCACTTAAACAATGTTTGTCACATGCCTTTGTGCAACATATAACCAAGCTTCACTGTCTTCTTTATGTTTTATGATCATCCAGAAGTGTCCCGAAAAACTAGTCTTCCTCTTCAATGTAATGTATGTTCTCTTGCAATGGAAGGTTATGCTGCCTGTTTTTCCTTTCTCGCAATCGTGAAATACTGCAAATTAACGAATATAGAAGTAAAAGTGTGGCTCGTTCTTTATAAACTTTCCGACCATAATTCCAGTAAGCTTATCATGAAAAACGAACGCAGACGCAAGTAAAAAACATGAAACAATGAAGATGGAGTAATCTTTATGTAGAAAACAATTTGTAATACACCATGGGACTTACAAGATTCCTAAGTTCATCTTGGTAAAGTTTCAGCTGGTCTCCAACTTCCAACTTATTTTTCTTCACAAAGTCACCTGCAAGTAATAGAGATAACTAAATGTATATCAACTTAATTTGCTCCCACCACAAACATCAATATATACGAACGAATTTACCTGAAACGAATTTGTACAGTACTTACCGCTTTGATCAAGAAGATACATTCTACCTTTCTGATTTGCCCAAAACCTTTATGAACGAAAAAGAAATATCTTCACGGTAAGCACTCATTATATTCGAAAATTGTTGGATAAATGGTAGCAGTTGAAATTTAAGATGATGGTAATGCACCTATATTGCATTTTCCACTCTTCATTGGAAACAACATCTTTCATTACTATTCGGATTCCTTCTTTAGAATCAAGGCGAGGTAGATTTTCCTCCGCTTCCCTCTGTGATTGTATATGATAATCAAGGACACAGCAAGAAAGCTCTAAAAACCATCATCCACAGATATATGATATTCATCAGAAATTTCAAAATCTGAAATACTGATTGATAGTTCTTGTAAGAATGGAATTTAGAACATGTTTACTAGTTTGCAGTCTAATATTGTAATTAGCTGGGATTCTAACAAGGTTTATACTCAATCTCACCTTTGGAAGCAAGATTCTACTTTGCTCTTTAACATCGCTATGCGTTAGCAATTTTTGCAGCACGAAACTAAGCTTCTGTTACCATATAAAAGAAAAGGTTAGTGACACGAAGAAAGTAGCAAATTAAACAGCATTTAGTATACCAAACTTCTATGAATCCAAAAGAAAAGATACCACTTTATTTGGGGTATAAAAGATGCAGTGGTCTTGATCACTACTCTTGTGTGGTTTTGTGCTTTTTATGATAGCAGATCTAATGGAAGATGATGGGCTAGATAATGAAGAACTTATGGATGGGTTTATCGTCTTGTTTGTGGTCATTTCACGTGCCTTTTTCCTATTTGATCTTGCTATCTTAGCTTGCAATTTTTTACTTTCACCAGACTCTGGTATATGTAATGGCTGTATGGGATGTATAGAAGAAACAGCAACTGGAAATAAGTTTAGGCATACAGGAGACTCAGAATTCCTCATTCCACTTGTACATGGATATGGTTTTTGGCTATCTTGTGTTGGGAAATCAGGACAAGGCTTGGAAGTTTTTGAAAGGAAGCCATTGGAGTTTTCCATTTGATAAAGACTTCAGATTTTACAAAGAGTTAATTGGTTGATGTGGGATAGAATTTGAAGTCCAAATATATACATAGCACGCACACACACACACACACATATATATATATCCTCAAAGGTGACTCTTTAGATATACGAGTTGGTAGATGCTGATCGAAATTGTGAGTCTGCGTCATGGATGGTGAACAACGGAATATGCCAAAAAACATCAAATTCATGTGTATGTGATGTTTTTTCTCATGCTCTTCATCACAAGAATGACATGAAAAGATTATTGGTGGTGAAAGAAATGTGATGCTGTAAGTTTCTGGATCATTAAAAGTTATAAGCTTCAGGCTTACTACATTGGTACATGCTTTTCAAACCAAGTGGTTATGTTAATCAGGTGACAGTGTAAAAAGTGAGACCCTTTTTTTGTAAAGGGGACAGAACCCCAGGCAAAGGTCTCCCCGCTCTTTTTAGGGGGTCCGTTACAGTCAGCAAATCAGCCCCGCATCGTATTGATAGCGATTTAGATCACCTTACATGGAAAATCTATTTCTATATATGTAACGGGTACGTTACGGACACATTATAATTGAAGGAAAGTATGTTCATCTAGGAAAAGCAACATATGTTTTGAGAGTTACTTTTTTTATAATAAACAAAAATCGTCAACGTAATTATCGCGTATTCGAATCACAAGATGCTCGAGGTTATTTGACAACTCAGCAAATAACACTGCAAAACAAAGAGTCTTCACCGATATAAAAATTCGTTGTTAATTCGTCGGAAAAAACCATCACACTACTAGAAAATTGGGTATCAACAACCAATAATTTGTTACGGACCGATTTGTCTCTAATTTGTAACGGATAAGCGACAACCCATTTTTTTAATTTTCACTCACATTTTTCGAGATGCATGTATGATCTGTCGATAATCCGTGGCAACATGTATATATTTGTTAATGATTAGCGACATAGAAAGAAAATCATTATCTTTTAAATAAACAAGAAAACTGAACTTAAATATGTATTTGTAAATTTGTCGCTAATATTCAAAAGAAACTATATTTTCTACGGCTTTGCTATGGATCTAATATTTAGTTACTTTTGATATT
This sequence comes from Cynara cardunculus var. scolymus, assembly GCF_001531365.2. Classification (NCBI taxonomy): domain Eukaryota; kingdom Viridiplantae; phylum Streptophyta; class Magnoliopsida; order Asterales; family Asteraceae; genus Cynara; species Cynara cardunculus. The sequence continues at coordinate 2,025 of NW_020205834.1, read as the reverse complement.
TCAAAAATCAAAATAAAACTTGATAAAATTCATAGCTAATCAGTTGCAAATGATGAACGATTAATAACAATTGAAAGTCATGTAGGCCCAATACAATTCATTAACAACTATTAAGTCGATATGACCCATCAAGGTCCAATCAAGTTAATTGAGAGCCATTAAAGCCCATGAAATCCATTACAATTCATTAAGAGTCATTATGTCCAATATGGTCCATCTAAACCCATTACAAACCTAATCAATTTCTTTATATAAGAGTACATCAACTCATAAAAGGCTAAATACAATTCATTAAGAGCCACTAATACCCATTAAGTCCCATTACAGTTCCTTAACAACAGCAAGTCCATTACGACAAATCAAGGCACAATACAATTCATTACTACCCATTGTAGTCAATCACGACCCGATACAATTTATTAATAACCGCTGAAAGCCATGTAGACCCATTAAAGTTCACTAACAACTATTAAGTCCAATACGACCCATTAAGGTCCAATCAAGTTCATTAAGCACCACCGTAACCGATGAAATCCAGTATGTACAGTTCATTAAGATTCATGAAATCCAATACGACCCACCATACTTAAGAGCCACTACAGTCCATCCAAACATAATTAAGTTCATTAAGAGCCACTTAAGCTCATAAAGGCCCAATAAAAGCTTATTATGGCTGTAAAACTTACTGATCTCTATTGTGATTGCAAAACTTATTGATCTTGACATTTCAAATATGATAAAACATGATGTTTTTATTTTCATAACAGTGATAGAACTTATGTATATATCAATCTATTTCAAAAAATCAATATCTTTTCGTCCAAAATCAAATTATTTTACTACTTATAGGGCGCTTTTCAATAGATTTTTATTTAAATAAAATATTTCTTATTTAAAAGTTATTATTTTAAATTGAAATTTAATAAAAACAAATATCAAATTAATAATTAGAATTTCCCAAAAACTTAAAAGTTCCCTTCTCTATAAGAAACCAGGTTTTATCATCGAAAATTGAAAAAAACACAATTTTATTCTAGTCCATTGTTCCCGCTCATTTTCCCACCATTGTTCGTTTTCATTCTTTCGGGTGTTAATGGGTTAGGTTGATCAGGTTGAAGACATTTAAATAACCCAACTCAATGCTTACGGTTTGAAAAATCTTAACCCAACCCAACCTAACCAAGGTTAACCCAACCCAAACCGTACGGGTTGGTCGGGTTGATACTTTGGTGCATTAAAATATTTTTCTAATCTTAAATATGTTATTTCTTTACTCATAATTTCGTTTTCATCATCAACCATTTGATACAACTTATTCATACTTATTACGTATATCACATTCAGTTAATTTTTTCAATTTACATATACATGTTTACAATTACTAAACATATATACGAATGAGTTATATAGATATGTGAATAGATTAAAAATATGTGTATATGAAGAGCATACGTGATAGTGTAATTGTCTAATGTATATATTAGTAGAAATTCAATAAGCATATTAAATCCAAGAAATAAAAATATATCGGGTTCATCGAGTTGGGTTGAGTTCAAATAATAGTAACTCAATATCAACCCAATACCTGCGATTTGAAAATTTTACAACTCGATTAGACATCGGGTTGCTTCAGGTTGAGTTATTTCGCATTAGGTTGATCGGTTGATCGGGTTTTTGATCAGCACCCCTACTTCCAACCTATTGTTTAAAGTTTTAGGTTATATTTGGCAAAGTATCTGATAAGCTAGGTAGTGGTTCATAAACTAGTTAAGCTAGGTAATGGTTGATAAACTAGTTAACTTATCTGTTAGCTTAGCTGATAAGCTAATTGTTAGCTAATAAGTTAGCTGATAAACAAATCATATTTGACAAAAACTAGTTGATAAACATGTAAAATAACCAAAAAAAGACATCTTCAATAAATTACGCAATTACAATATTTTATAATACAATTAAAAATATATTTATTAATATAATACATTAATACAAACAAGATAGTAAAAAAAAATTAAAATAATATAACAT
>NW_020205833.1:2781-4988 GCF_001531365.2 Cynara cardunculus var. scolymus | reverse complement strand
ATATATATATATATATATATATATATACTATATATATATATATACTACATTAATAATCATTTAGACTAAAAGTCATAATTACAAGTCTCAAAGCATAAAGTACAAACTATTATGCATAATGTACAAATGCTTAAAACATACCATTTGTTTGGTCAAAGTTTCATATTTACACGAAAAAGGTATATTTGGTCTTCCCAAAGTTGTTTGACACTTTCTTTGTTTCTTATTTTGAACCCAAATTTAAATTCAAAGTTCTTCTTTCTCTTGAAGTAAACTGAAATTTGAAGCAAAAATATCAGAAAGGGTTTCAGATCTTGTATGTACTCCACCCCAACACTTCAACTTTATATGGGTTTAGAAACTCAACATGTGTGCAATTATTTTTCCAATCGATCTTGCTAATACACCATATTAACCTCCAACTTTATATATTAGTTGACTTGTAAAATAACCACACAAACTCATGATTCATTGTTAAACTAATGTTTCAGAATTGTGATTCACCGTACGGGTACACTACTAGTATATACATATATATGTTAAGCACAAAAGAACGTTGATCCTAAACAATCAACAATCTCAACCTAACCTAAACCTAAACCTAAACCATTAATAATTTATATAAAACCTAAACAATTAACAATTTGAACCTAAACAATCTGGGCTATACCTTTACACAAATTGATAAAAACGCCCTAAACATATGTAAAATTAGGCTCCAAAATTTTGGAGGCCCTATTCAAAATCTAATATTTAACATGCTGAGAGACGACGTTGTGTCTACATGTTGGAAATTCGCATCAATTACAATGTGTCGATTAATTATTCAACATAAATCATCAATAACAATCGAGATGTTTAAAATTTTCATCTTTCCCTTATCATATTACTGTCTCAAACTAACAATAACTATTTTAACAGAACGATTTAAATTAAATAAAAATACGTAAATAAACAGATATTTTTAATTTACCATATAATAATATTCATATACAATAACAACAAAAAAAACATAAAAATGCAGTGATACTTAAATTTATTTTGTCTTTCATTGTTTCATGTCTATTGATGCATGGCCACAATCACAACTAATTTGGTTTGAGGTCAAAATAAATGTGTGGTTTGGTTTGTGGTCAAAATGAAACAATTAATAAACCAAAATGGTTTTGGTTTTTGCTATTTTTTTAATTTAGAAAATAAGGGGGAAAAAATATTGTTATTTGTAAACTAAGATCTGATGCAATGGAATTTTGGTTATTTAAATTGTTAAAAAGTGAAAAGATTTGGTTGGGTGTAGTTTGTCACTTTGCATTTATCACTATTTCAATGGTCACCTGCCTTCCTGTGGGAGTGTAGTTATTATTATTATTTTTTGTGGCAAAAGGGGACACAACTAGGGATTATGCAATGCTACATACCTATTTTTTTTTTTTATTGAATACAATTATATATAAAGAGAGAGGGGATTTGATGAGCGATCAAATGCAAACCATCTAATTTGTATAAACCGTGTAAATCATTCGCATCCGTCGATTTTATTGTTTAATCTTATGAAATTTTTTCATGAAATTGTTTTATATAATACTTTTTTTAATGAAGTTGTTTCATATATGATTATGAAATTATTTTATATAATATTTGATGAAATTTTATTGAAATTGTTTCATGTATTTTTTTAAATTAAAATAATGAAGATGATAATATCAATGATTAACGTCCTTCATAATAAAAATGATTAATCAACCTCTCATAATTACAAAAAAAAAATGAATAAAGTGATAAATTATGATTGGTTGAATGAGTTTTGTATGGTTTGTACAAATAACATGATTTGCAAAATAAACCTCATATATATATATATATATAGAGAGAGAGAGAGAGAGAGAGAGAGAGTTGGGTTCATGTGAGACTAACTTATTTTCGTGAGATCCATGAGACCACATTTGTACTGTTTTACACTTGAAATATCATAACAAAACATTGTAAAGGTAAAAAAATCTGAACCTTTACAATAAAAAACACAATAAATTTTACCTTAAAAAATACAATAATCAAATAAGAATAGTGTTAGGACAATAAAAGAATGAACTAGCTAGAGATATATAGTTATCATAAATTGACATTGAACATAAAGAACACAAGAAATAAAATATTTTTTATAATATAATTAAAAAAGTCCCATATATATATATATATATATATATATA
>NW_020205833.1:0-1176 GCF_001531365.2 Cynara cardunculus var. scolymus | reverse complement strand
GTTATTATTATTCAATACATATAGAATAAACAATATTTTTGTAAGTTATATATAAATAAAATAATGTATGAAAAAACCAAATATCAATAAATAGTATAAATAACATATTTAATTAGTAGTTTGTTTTAATTACGTTATATTATGTAATGTAATAAAAATCTCTTTGTGGTCACGGAGGTTCAAATGTGGTGACAATGGGCTACCTGCAAAGCAGGTGGTCGTCCTGGGATTGGTCGGCTCGCATAACGGGTTGGATATCCAGGTTAATCAAAAAAATAATTTAGTAATTTTTGATCATGTTCTTTTAGGTCATCTTATATTTATCAATTAGTTTTTCAACTAGCTTTGGTCAAACATGATTAGTTCGTCAGTTACTTATCAACAACCATATTTTCAACCGTCAACTAGCTTTTTAGTGAATACGTTTATGTGAAACCACTCATTTGATGTTGTGTAATATAACATGCATTTTATCCCCCATCATCTCATTGGCCGACCTTAACTGCTGTTGTTTTGAGGTCATATATAGTATTCAGAGTTTGCCTCGATTTGGTACCGCTCTCGCGGCCCACACTGAAACAGTGCTTTACCCTAGATGTCTAGTCAACTGTTGAGCTTCAACATATTTTGGGGAGAAATAGCTAGCTCTAGGTTCGAGTGGCATTTCAACCCTAACCACAACTCATCCATTGATACTTCAACATTAGTCGGTTCGAACATCCACTTAGTTTCACCCAAGCTTCATCTTGGTCATGGATAGATCACCCAGGTTCGAATCTATAAGCAGTGGCAATTTCCCTATGAAGACTCGTTTTCGCTACGGCTTCGGTGGCTTCCCTTAATCAAGCCACTACCTATGAGTCGCCTACTCATTCTTCAACAGACACGTTTGGTCTACCTCACATATCCAAATTAATTAATATTTTAAAAAATATATTTAATAATTATATTAAATATTTTATTCAAATTATTTAACACATTTCTATTTTCTATAAAACAAAATAAGTGTAACTTTAATTTTTTATGTTACATAAACATTATTAAAATTGTTATATTGTACATTTTGATAACTAAATATATTAAATAATAATTAAAATAATAATATGAAAAAAATTGATATGATTAATAATAATTTTAAGTAATTAATAATTAATATTAATGAGGGTTATAATTGAA